>NC_083361.1:32170297-32307797 GCF_030254825.1 Meriones unguiculatus
AATTGAACAGCGACACGTATGAGAATTAGTTAACCAAGTAGTGCTTGCTTTTCTGTTCTTTCATTGGAAACTTGTTCCTGTGCTGTACAGTGCGTTATATCACTTTTCAGTTTTCCTGTTATAATAATTGAACAGGCGACACGTATGTGAATTAGTTTTCAAAGTTGTGCTTTGCGTTTCTGTTCTTTCAATGGAAACTTGTTTCTTTGCCGTACAGTTCGATATATCACTTTTCAGTTTTCCTGTATTCCTAATTGAGCGAGCGACACTCATTTGATTTAGTTTTTAAAGTGGTGCTTTGCTTTTCTGTTCTTTCTTTCGAAAATTGTTCCTGTGCTGTACAGTGCGTTATATCAGTTTTCAGTTTTCCTGTATTCCTAATTGAGCGAGCGACACACATGTGATTCGGTTTAAAGGTAGTGCTTTCCTTTTCTGTTCTTTCATTGGAAAATTGTTCCTGTGCTGTACAGTGTGATATTTCACTTTTCAGTTTTTCTGTATTCTTAATTGCGCGAGCGACACACATGTGATTTAGTTTTTAAAGTGGTGCTTTACTTTTCTCTTCTTTCGTTCGAAACTTGTTCCTGTGCTGTACAGTGCGTTATATCACTTTTCAGTTTTTCTGTTATAATAATTGAAAAGGCGACACGTATGTGAATTAGTTAACAAAGTAGTGCTTTGCTTTTCTGTTCTTTCATTGGAAACTATTCCTGTGCTGTACAGTGTGTTATATCACTTTTCAGTTTTCCTGTATTCCTAATTGAGCGAGCGACACACAGGTAATTTAATTTTTAAAGTAGTGGTTTGCTTTTCTGTTCTTTCGTTCAAAACTTGTTCCTGTGCTGTACAGTGCATTATATCACTTTTCAGTTTTTCTGTATTCCTAATTGAGTGAACGACACACATGTGATTCGGTTTAAAGTTAGTGCTTTGCTTTTCTGTTCTTTCGTTGGAAACTTGTTCCTGTGCTGTCCACTGTGATATATCACTTTTCAGTTTTCCTGTATTCCTAATTGAGCGAGCGACACATATGTGATTTAGTTTACACAGTAGTGCTTTTTATGTTTACGTTCTTTTATTGGAAACTTGTTCCTATTAGGAACAAGTTAGGGTTAGGGTTAGGGTTAGGGTTATATCACTTTTCAGTTTTCCTGTTATAATAATTGAACAGGCAACACGTATGTGAATTAGTTTTCAAAGTTGTGCTTTGCGTTTCTCTTCTTTCAATGGAAACTTGTTTCTTTGCCGTACAGTTCGATATATCACTTTTCAGTTTTCCTGTACTCCTAATTGTGCGAGCGACACACATATCATTCCATTTAAAAGTACTGCTTTGCTTTTCTGTTCTTTCGTTCGAAACGTGTTCCTGTGCTGTACAGTGCGTTATATCACTTTTCAGTTTTCCTGTTATAATAATTGAACAGGCGACACGTATGAGAATTAGTTAACAAAGTAGTGCTTTGCTTTTCTGTTCTTTCATTGGAAACTTGTTCCTGTGCTGTACAGTGCGTTCTATCACTTTTCAGTTTTCCTGTTATAATAATTGAACAGGCAACACTTATGTGAATTAGTTTTCAAAGTTGTGCTTTGCCTTTCTGTTCTTTCAATGGAAACTTGTTTCTTTGCTGTGCAGTTCGATATATCACTTTTCAGTTTTCCTGTATTCTAAATTTAGCGAGCGACACACATGATTCCGTTTTAAGGTAGTGCTTTGCTTTTCTGTTCTTTCGTTGGAAACTTGTTCCTGTGCTGTACAGTGTGATATTTCACTTTTCAGTTTTCCTGTATTCCTAATTGAGCGAGCGACACTCATTTGATTTAGTTTTTAAAGTGGTGCTTTGCTTTTCTGTTCTTTCTTTCGAAAATTGTTCCTGTGCGGTACAGTGCGTTATATCACTTTTCAGTTTTCCTGTATTCCTAATTGAGCGAGCGACACACATCTGATTCGGTTTAAAATTAGTGCTTTGCTTTTCTGTTCTTTCGTTGGAAACTTGTTCCTGTGCTGTACAGTGTGATATATCACTTTTCAGTTTTCCTGTATTCCTAATTGAGCGAGTGACACACATGTGATTTAGTTTACACAGTAGTGCTTTTTACGTTTAAGTTCTTTCATTGGAAACTTGTTCCTGTTAGGAACAAGTTAGGGTTAAGGTTAGGGTTAGGGTTAGGGTTAGGGTTAGGGTTAGAGTTAGGGTTAGGTTTAGGGTTAGGGTTAGGGTTAGGGTTAGGGTTTAGGGTTAGGGTTATATCACTTTTCAGTTTTCCTGTTATAATAATTGAACAGGCGACACGTATGTGAATTAATTAACAAAGTAGTGCTTTGCTTTTCTTTTCTTTCATTGGAAACTTGTTCCTGTGCTGTACAGTGTGATATATCACTTTTCAGTTTTCCTGTATTCCTAATTGAGTGAGCGACACACATGTGAATCCGTTTAAAGGTAGTGCTTTCCTTTTCTGTTCTTTCGTTGGAAAATTGTTCCTGTGCTGTACAGTGTGATATTTCACGTTTCAGTTTTCCTCTATTCCTAATTGAGCGAGCGACACACATGTGATTTAGTTTTTAAACTGGGGCTTTACTTTTCTGTTCTTTCGTTCAAAACTTGTTCCCGTGCTGTACAGTGCGTTATATCACTTTTCAGTTTTCCTGTTATAATAATTGAACAGGCGACACGTATGTGAATTACTTAACAAAGTAGTGCTTTGCTTTTCTGTTCTTTCATTGGAAACTATTCCTGTGCTGTACAGTGTGTTATATCACTTTTCAGTTTTCCTGTATTCCTAATTGAGCGAGCAACACACAGGTAATTTAGTTTTTAAAGTAGTGCTTTGCTTTTCTGTTCTTTCGTTCGAAACTTGTTCCTGTGCTGTACAGTGCGTTATATATCTTTTCAGTTTTTCTGTATTCCTAATTGAGCGAGCGACACACATGTGATTCGGTTTAAAGTTAGTGCTTTGCTTTTCTGTTCTTTCGTTGGAAACATGTTCCTGTGCTGTACAGTGTGATATATCACTTTTCAGTTTTCCTGTATTCCTAATTGAGCGAGCGACACATATGTGATTTAGTTTACACAGTAGTGCTTTTTATGTTTATGTTCTTTCATTGGAAACTTGTTTCTGAAACTTGTTCCTGTTAGGAACAAGTTAGGGTTAGTGTTAGGGTTAGGGTTAGGGTAGGGTTAGGGTTAGGGTTAGGGTTAGGGTTAGGATTAGGTTTAGGGTTAGGGTAGGGTTAGGGTTAGGGTTAGGGTTAGAGTTAGTGTTAGGGGGTTAGGGTTAGGGTTAGGGTTATATCACTTTTCAGTTTTCCTGATATAATAATTGAACAGGCGACACGTTTGTGAATTAGTTTTCAAAGTTGTGCTTTGCGTTTCTCTTCTTTCAATGGAAACTTGTTTCTTTGCCGTACAGTTCGATATATCACTTTTCAGTTTTCCTGTACTCCTAATTGTGCGAGCAACACACATATCATTCCATTTAAAAGTACTGCTTTGCTTTTCTGTTCTTCCGTTCGAAACTTGTTCCTGTGGTGTAGAGTGCGTTATATCACTTTTCAGTTTTCCTGTTATAATAATTGAACAGGTGACACGTATGAGAATTAGTTAACAAAGTAGTGCTTTGCTTTTCTGTTCTTTCATTGGAAACTTGTTCCTGTGCTGTACAGTGCGTTATATCACTTTTCAGTTTTCCTGTTATAATAATTGAACAGGCGACACGTATGTGAATTAGTTTTCAAAGTTGTGCTTTGCTTTTCTGTTCTTTCGTTCGAAACTTGTTCCTGTGCTGTACAGTGCGTTATATCACTTTTCAGTTTTCCTGTATTCCTAATTGAGCGTGCATCATACATGTGATTTAGTTTAAAGGTAGTGCTTTGCTTTTCTGTTCTTTCGTTGGAAACTTGTTCCTGTGCTGTACAGTGTGATATATCACTTTTCCGTTTTCCTGTATTCCTAATTGAGCGAGCGACACACTTGTGATTTAGTTTTTAAAGTAGTGCTTTGCTTTTCTGTTCTTTCGTTTGAAACTTGTTCCTGTACTGTACAGTTCGGTATATCACTTTTCAGTTTTCCTGTACTCCTAATTGAGCGAGCGACACACATGTGATTTAGTTTTTAAAGTGGTGCTTTACTTTTCTGTTCTTTCGTTCGAAACTTGTTCCTGTGCTGTACAGTGCATTATATCACTTTTCAGTTTTCCTGTTATAATAATTGAACAGGCGAAACGTATGTGAATTAGTTTTCAAAGTTGTGCTTTGCGTTTCTGTTCTTTCAATGGAAACTTGTTTCTTTGCTGTGCAGTTCGATATATCACTTTACAGTTTTCCTGTATTCTAAATTGAGCGAGCGACACACATGTGATTCCGTTTAAAGGTAGTGCTTTGCTTTTCTGTTCTTTCGTTGGAAACTTCTTCCTGTGCTGTACAGTGTGATATATCACTTTTCAGTTTTCCTGTATTCCTAATTGAGAGTGCGTCACACATGTGTTAGTTTACACAGTAGTGCTTTTTACGTTTACGTTCTTTCATTGGAAACTTGTTCCTATTAGGAACAAGTTAGGGTTAGGGTTAGGGTTAGGGTTAGGGTTAGGGTTAGGGTAGGGTTAGGGTTAGGGTTAGGGTTAGAGTTAGGTTTAGGGGGTTAGGGTGAGGGTTAGGGTTAGGGTTTAGGGTTAGGGTTAGTGTTAGGGTTAGGATTAGAGTTAAGGTTAGGCGGTTAGGGTTAGGTTTATATCACTTTTCAGTTTTCCTGTTATAATAATTGAACAGGCGACACGTATGTGAATTAGTTTTCAAAGCTGTGCTTTCCGTTTCTCTTCTTTCAATGGAAACTTGTTTCTTTGCCGTACAGTTCGATATATCACTTTTCAGTTTTCCTGTACTCCTAATTGTGTGAGCGACACACATATCATTCCATTTAAAAGTACTGCTTTGCTTTTCTGTTCTTTCGTTCGAAACTTGTTCCTGTGCTGTACAGTGCGTTATATCACTTTTCAGTTTTCCTGTTATAATAATTGAACAGGCGACACGTATGAGAATTAGTTAACAAAGTAGTGCTTTGCTTTTCCGTTCTTTCATTGGAAACTTGTTCCTGTGCTGTACAGTGCGTTATATCACTTTTCAGTTTTCCTGTTATAATAATTGAACAGGCGACACGTATGTGAATTAGTTTTCAAAGTTTTCTTTGCGTTTCTGTTCTTTCAATGGAAACTTGTTTCTTTGCTGTGCAGTTCGATATATCACTTTTCAGTTTTCCTGTATTCTAAATTGAGGGAGCGACACACATGTGATTCCCTTTAAAGGTAGTGCTTTGCTTTTCTGTTCTTTCGTTGGAAACTTGTTCCTGTGCTGTACAGTGTGATATATCACTTTTCAGTTTTCCTGTATTCCTAATTGAGAGTGCGTCACACATGTGTTAGTTTACACAGTAGTGCTTTTAACGTTTACGTTCTTTCATTGGAAACCTGTTCCTATTAGGAACAAGTTAGGGTTAGGGTTAGGATTAGGGTTAGGGTTAGGGTAGGGTTAGGGTTAGGGTTAGGGTTAGAGTTAGGGTTAGGGGGTTAGGGTTAGGGTTAGGGTTATATCACTTTTCAGTTTTCCTGTTATAATAATTGAACAGGCGACACGTATGTGAATTAGATTTTCAAAGTTGTGCTTTGCGTTTCTCTTCTTTCAATGGAAACTTGTTTCTTTGCCGTACAGTTCGATATATCACTTTTCAGTTTTCCTGTACTCCTAATTGTGCGAGCGACACACATATCATTCCATTTAAAAGTACTGCTTTGCTTTTCTGTTCTTTCATTCGAAACTTGTTACTGTGCTGTACAGTGCTTTATATCACTTTTCAGTTTTCCTGTTATAATAATTGAACAGGCGACACGTATGAGAATTAGTTAACAAAGTAGTGCTTTGCTTTTCTGTTCTTTCATTGGAAACTTGTTCCTGTCCTGTACAGTGCGTTATATCACTTTTCAGTTTTCCTGTTATAATAATTGAAGAGGCGACACGTATGTGAATTAGTTTTCAAAGTTGTGCTTTGCGTTTCTGTTCTTTCAATGGAAACTAGTTTCTTTGCTGTGCAGTTCGATATATCACTTTTCAGTTTTCATGTATTCTAAATTGAGCGGCGACACACATGTGATTCTGTTTAAAGGTAGTGCTTTGCTTTTCTGTTCTTTCATTGGAAACTTGTTCCTGTGCTGTACAGTGTGATATATCACTTTTCAGTTTTCCTGTATTCCTAATTGAGAGTGCGTCACACATGTGATTTAGTTTACACAGTAGTGCTTTTTACGTTTACGTTCTTTCATTGGAAACTTGTTCCTATTAGGAACAAGTTAGGGTTAGGGTTAGGGTTAGGATTAGGGTTAGGGTAGGGTTAGGGTTAGGTTTAGGGTTAGGGTTAGGGTTTAGGGTTAGGGTTAGTGTTAGGGTTAAGGTTAGAGTTAAGGTTGGGCGGTTAGGATTAGGGTTATATCACTTTTCAGTTTTCCTGTTATAATAATTGAACAGGCGACACGTATGTGAATTAGTTTTCAAAGTTGTGCTTTGCAATTCTGTTCTTTCAATGGAAACTTGTTTCTTTGCCGTACAGTTCGATATATAACTTTTCAGTTTTCCTGTATTCCTAATTGAGCGAGCGACACTCATTTGATTTAGTTTTTAAAGTGGTGCTTTGCTTTTCTGTTCTTTCTTTCGAAAATTTTTCCTGCGCTGTACAGTGCGTTATATCACTTTTCAGTTTTCCTGTATTCCTAATTGAGCAAGCGACACACATGTGATTCGGTTTAAAGGTAGTGCTTTGCTTTTCTGTTCTTTCGTTGGAAACTTGTCCCTGTGCTGTACAGTGTGATATATCACTTTTCAGTTTTCCTGTATTCCTAATTGAGCGAGCGACACACATGTGATTTTGTTTAAAGGTAGTGCTTTCCTTTTCTGTTCTTTCGTTGGAAAATTGTTCCTTTGCTGTACAGTGTGATATTTCACGTTTCAGTTTTCCTCTATTCCTAATTGAGCGAGCGACACACATGTGATTTAGTTTTTAAAGTGGGGCTTTACTTTTCTGTTCTTTCGTTCAAAACTTGTTCCTGTGCTGTACAGTGCGTTATATCACTTTTCAGTTTTCCTGTTATAATAATTGAACAGGCGACACGTATGTGAATTAGTTAACAAAGTACTGCTTTGTTTTTCTGTTCTTTCATTGGAAACTTGTTCCTGTGCTGTACAGTGTGTTATATCACTTTTATGTTTTACTGTATTTCTAATTGAGCGAGCGACACACAGGTAATTTAGTTTTTAAAGTAGTGCTTTGCTTTTCTGTTCTTTTAATGGAAACTAGTTTCTTTGCTGTGCAGTTCGATATATCACTTTTCAGTTTTCATGTATTCTAAATTGAACGGGCGACACACATGTGATTCTGTTTAAAGGTAGTGCTTTGCTTTTCTGTTCTTTCATTGGAAACTTGTTCCTGTGCTGTACAGTGTGATATATCACTTTTCAGTTTTCCTGTATTCCTAATTGAGAGTGCGTCACACATGTGATTTAGTTTACACAGTATTGCTTTTTACGTTTACGTTCTTTCATTGGAAACTTGTTCCTATTAGGAACAAGTTAGGGTTAGGGTTAGGGTTAGGGTTAGGGTTAGGGTAGGGTAAGGGTTAGGGTTAGGGTTAGGGTTAGGGTTAGGGTTTAGGGTTAGGGTTAGTGTTAGGGTTAAGGTTAGAGTTAAGGTTGGGCGGTTAGGATTAGGGTTATATCACTTTTCAGTTTTCCTGTTATAATAATTGAACAGGCGACACGTATGTGAATTAGTTTTCAAAGTTGTGCTTTGCGTTTCTCTTCTTTCAATGGAAACTTGTTTCTTTGCCATACAGTTCGATATATCACTTTTCAGTTTTCCTGTATTCCTAATTGAGCGAGCGACACTATTTTGATTTAGTTTTTAAAGTGGTGCTTTGCTTTTCTGTTCTTTCTTTCGAAAATTGTTCCTGTGCTGTACAGTGCGTTATATCACTTTTCAGTTTTCCTGTATTCCTAATTGAGCGAGCGACACACATGTGATTCGGTTTAAAGTTAGTGCTTTGCTTTTCTGTTCTTTCGTTGGAAACTTGTTCCTGTGCTGTACAGTGTGATATATCACTTTTCAGTTTTCCTGTATTCCTAATTGAGAGTGCGTCACACATGTGTTAGTTTACACAGTAGTGCTTTTTACGTTTACGTTCTTTCATTGGAAACTTGTTCCTATTAGGAACAAGTTAGGGTTAGGGTTAGGGTTAGGGTTAGGGTTAAGGTTAGAGTTAAGGTTGGGCGGTTAGGATTAGGGTTATATCACTTTTCAGTTTTCCTGTTATAATAATTGAACAGGCGACACGTATGTGAATTAGTTATCAAAGTTGTGCTTTGCGTTTCTCTTCTTTCAATGGAAACTTGTTTCTTTGCCATACAGTTCGATATATCACTTTTCAGTTTTCCTGTATTCCTAATTGAGCGAGCGACACTATTTTGATTTAGTTTTTAAAGTGGTGCTTTGCTTTTCTGTTCTTTCTTTCGAAAATTGTTCCTGTGCTGTACAGTGCGTTATATCACTTTTCAGTTTTCCTGTATTCCTAATTGAGCGAGCGACACACATGTGATTCGGTTTAAAGTTAGTGCTTTGCTTTTCTGTTCTTTCGTTGGAAACTTGTTCCTGTGCTGTACAGTGTGATATATCACTTTTCAGTTTTCCTGTATTCCTAATTGAGAGTGCGTCACACATGTGTTAGTTTACACAGTAGTGCTTTTTACGTTTACGTTCTTTCATTGGAAACTTGTTCCTATTAGGAACAAGTTAGGGTTAGGGTTAGGGTTAGGGTTAGGGTTAGGGTAGGGTTAGGGTTAGGGTTAGGGTTAGGGTTAGGGTTAGGATTAGGGTTTAGGGTTAGGGTTAGTGTTAGGGTTAGGGTTAGATTTAAGGTTAGGCGGTTAGGATTAGGGTTATATCACTATTCAGTTTTCCTGTTATAATAATTGAACAGGCGACACGCATGTGAATTAGTTTTCAAAGTTGTGCTTTGCGTTTCTGTTCTTTCAATGGAAACTTGATTCTTTGCCGTACAGTTCGATATATCACTTTTCAGTTTTCCTGTATTCCTAATTGAGCGAGCGACACTATTTTGATTTAGTTTTTAAAGTGGTGCTTTGCTTTTCTGTTCTTTCTTTCGAAAATTGTTCCTGTGCTGTACAGTGCGTTATATCACTTTTCAGTTTTCCTGTATTCCTAATTGAGCGAGTGACACACATGTGATTCGGTTTAAAGTTAGTGCTTTGCTTTTCTGTTCTTTCGTTGGAAACTTCTTCCTGTGCTGTACAGTGTGATATATCACTTTTCATTTTTCTGTATTCCTAATTGAGCGAGCGACACACTTGTGATTTAGTTTTTAAAGTACTGCTTTGCTTTTCTGTTCTTTCGTTTGAAACTTGTTCCTTTACTGTACAGTTCGATATATCACTTTTCAGTTTTCCTGTACTCCTAATTGAGCGAGCGACACACATGTGATTTAGTTTTTAAAGTGGTGCTTTACTTTTCTGTTCTTTCGTTCGAAACTTGTTCCTGTGCTGTACAGTGCATTATATCACTTTTCAGTTTTCCTGTTATAATAATTGAACAGGCGACACGTATGTGAATTAGTTTTCAAAGTTGTTCTTTGCGTTTCTGTTCTTTCAATGGAAACTTGTTTCTTTGCTGTGCAGTTCGATATATCACTTTTTAGTTTTCCTGTATTCTAAATTGAGGGAGCGACACACATGTGATTCCCTTTAAAGGTAGTGCTTTGCTTTTCTGTTCTTTCGTTGGAAACTTGTTCCTGTGCTGTACAGTGTGATATATCACTTTTCAGTTTTCCTGTATTCCTAATTGAGAGTGCGTCACACATGTGATTTAGTTTACACAGTAGTGCTTTTTACGTTTACGTTCTTTCATTGGAAACTTGTTCCTATTAGGAACAAGTTAGGGTTAGGGTTAGGGTTAGGGTAGGGTTAGGGTTAGGGTTAGGGTTAGGGTTAGGGTTTAGGGTTAGGGTTAGTGTTAGGGTTAAGGTTAGAGTTAAGGTTGGGCGGTTAGGATTAGGGTTATATCACTTTTCAGTTTTCCTGTTATAATAATTGAACAGGCGACACGTATGTGAATTAGTTTTCAAAGTTGTGCTTTGCATTTCTGTTCTTTCAATGGAAACTTGTTTCTTTGCCATACAGTTCGATATATAACTTTTCAGTTTTCCTGTATTCCTAATTGAGCGAGCGACACTCATTTGATTTAGTTTTTAAAGTGGTGCTTTGCTTTTCTGTTCTGTCTTTCGAAAATTATTCCTGCGCTGTACAGTGTGTTATATCACTTTTCAGTTTTCCTGTATTCCTAATTGAGCAAGCGACACACATGTGATTCGGTTTAAAGTTAGTGCTTTGCTTTTCTATTCTTTCGTTGGAAACTTGTCCCTGTGCTGTACAGTGTGATATATCACTTTTCAGTTTTCCTGTATTCCTAATTGAGCGAGCGACACACATGTGATTTTGTTTAAAGGTAGTGCTTTCCTTTTCTGTTCTTTCGTTGGAAAATTGTTCCTTTGCTGTACAGTGTGATATTTCACGTTTCAGTTTTCCTCTATTCCTAATTGAGCGAGCGACACACATGTGATTTAGTTTTTAAAGTGGGGCTTTACTTTTCTGTTCTTTCGTTCAAAACTTGTTCCTGTGCTGTACAGTGCGTTATATCACTTTTCAGTTTTCCTGTTATAATAATTGAACAGGCGACACGTATGTGAATTAGTTAACAAAGTACTGCTTTGTTTTTCTGTTCTTTCATTGGAAACTTGTTCCTGTGCTGTACAGTGTGTTATATCACTTTTATGTTTTACTGTATTTCTAATTGAGCGAGCGACACACAGGTAATTTAGTTTTTAAAGTAGTGCTTTGCTTTTCTGTTCTTTTGTTCGAAACTTGTTCCTGAGCTATACAGTGCGTTATATCACTTTTCAGTTTTCCTGTATTCCTAATTGAGCGAGCGACACACAGGTAATTTAGTTTTTAATGTAGTGCTTGGCTTTTCTGTTCTTTCGTTCGAAACTTGTTCCTGTGCGGTACAGTGCGTTATATCACTTTTCAGTTTTCCTGTATTCCTAATTGAGCGAGCGACACACATCTGATTCGGTTTAAAGTTAGTGCTTTGCTTTTCTGTTCTTTTCGTTGGAACGAGCGACACTATTTTGATTTAGTTTTTAAAGTGGTGCTTTTTTTTTCTGTTTTTTCTTTCGAAAATTGTTCCTGTGCTGTACAGTGCGTTATATCAATTTTCAGTTTTCCTGTATTCCTAATTGAGCGAGCGACACACATGTGAATCGGTTTAAAGTTAGTGCTTTGCTTTTCTGTTCTTTCGTTGGAAACTTGTTCAGTTTTTTTTTTACGTTTACATTCTTTCATTGGAAACTTGTTCCTGTTAGAAACAAGTTAGGGTTAAGGTTAGGGTTAGGGTTAGGGTTAGGGTTAGGGTGAGAGTAAGGGTTAGGGTAGGGTTAGGGTTACGGTTAGGTTTAGGGTTAGGGTTAGGGTTAGGGGTAGAGTTTAGGGTTAGGGTTATATCACTTTTCAGTTTTCCTGTTATAATAATTGAACAGGCGACACGTATGTGAATTAATTAACAAAGTAGTGCTTTGCTTTTCTGTTCTTTCATTGGAAACTTGTTCCTGTGCTGTACAGTGTGTTATATCACTTTTCTGTTTTCCTGTATTCCTAATTGAGCGAGCGACACACATGTGATTCCGTTTAAAGGTAGTGCTTTGCTTTTCTGTTCTTTCGTTGGAAACTTGTTCCTGTGCTGTACAGTGTGATATATCACTTTTCAGTTTTCCTGTATTCCTAATTGAGAGTGCGTCACACATGTGTTAGTTTACACAGTAGTGCTTTTTACGTTTACGTTCTTTCATTGGAAACTTGTTCCTATTAGGAACAAGTTAGGGTTAGGGTTAGGGTTAGTGTTAGGGTTAGGGTTAGGGTAGGGTTAGGGTTAGGGTTAGGGTTAGGGTTAGGATTAGGGTTTAGGGTTAGGGTTAGTGTTAGGGTTAGGGTTAGAGTTAAGGTTAGGCGGTTAGGGTTAGGGTTATATCACTTTTCAGTTTTCCTGTTATAATAATTGAACAGGCGACACGTATGTAAATTAGTTTTCAAAGTTGTGCTTTGCGTTTCTGTTCTTTCAATGGAAACTTGTTTCTTTGCCGTACAGTTCGATATATCACTTTTCACTTTTCCTGTATTCCTAATTGAGCGAGCGACACTATTTTGATTTAGTTTTTAAAGTGGTGCTTTTTTTTTCTGTTTTTTCTTTCGAAAATTGTTCCTGTGCTGTAAAGTGCGTTATATCAATTTTCAGTTTTCCTGTATTCCTAATTGAGCGAGCGAAACACATGTGAATCGGTTTAAAGTTAGTGCTTTGCTTTTCTGTTCTTTCGTTGGAAACTTGTTCCTGTGCTGTACAGTGTGATATATCTTTTTTTAGTTTTCCTGTACTCCTAATTGAGAGTGCGTCACACATGTGTTAGTTTACACAGTAGTGCTTTTTATGTTTACGTTCTTTCATTGGAAACTTGTTGCTGTTAGGAACAAGTTAGGGTTAGGGTTAGGGTTAGGGTTAGGGTTAGGGTAAGGTTAGGGTTAGGGTTAGGGTTAGGATTAGGGTTAGGGTTAGGGTAGGGTTAGGGTTAGGGTTAGGGTTAGAGTTAGGGTTAGGGGGTTAGGGTTAGGGTTAGGGTTATATCACTTTTCAGTTTTCCTGTTATAATAATTGAACAGGCGACACGTATGTGAATTAGTTTTCAAAGTTGTGCTTTGCGTTTCTCTTCTTTCAATGGAAACTTGTTTCTTTGCCGTACAGTTCGATATATCACTTTTCAGTTTTCCTGTACTCCTAATTGTGCGAGCGACACACATATCATTCCATTTAAAAGTATTGCTTTGCTTTTCTGTTCTTTCGTTCGAAACTTGTTCCAGTGCTGTACAGTGCGTTATATCACTTTTCAGTTTTCCTGTTATAATAATTGAACAGGCGACACGTATGAGAATTAGTTAACAAAGTAGTGCTTTGCTTTTCTGTTCTTTCATTGGAAACTTGTTCCTGTGCTGTACAGTGAGTTATATCACTTTTCAGTTTTCCTGTTATAATAATTGAACGGGCCACACATATGTGAATTAGTTTTCAAAGTTGTGCTTTGCCTTTCTGTTCTTTCAATGGAAACTTGTTTCTTTGCTGTGCAGTTCGATATATCACTTTTCGGTTTTCCTGTATTCTAAATTGAGCGAGCGACACACATGTGATTCCGTTTAAAGGTAGTGCTTTGCTTTTCTGTTCTTTCGTTGGAAACTTATTCCTGTGCTGTACAGTGTGATATATCACTTTTCCGTTTTCCTGTATTCCTAATTGAGTTTGCGTCACACATGTGTTAGTTTACACAGTAGTGCTTTTTACGTTTACGTACTTTCATTGGAAACTTGTTCCTATTAGGAACAAGTTAGGGTTAGGGTTAGGGATAGGGTTAGGGTTAGGGTTAGGGTTAGGGTAGGGTTAGGGTTAGGGTTAGGGTTAGGATTAGGGTTTAGGATTAGGGTTAGTGTTAGGGTTAGGGTTAGAGTTAAGGTTAGGCGGTTAGGGTTAGGGTTATATCACTTTTCAGTTTTCCTGTTATAATAATTGAACAGGCGACACGTATGTGCATTAGTTTTCAAAGTTGTGCTTTGCATTTCTGTTCTTTCAATGGAAACTTGTTTCTTTGCCGTACAGTTCGATATATCACTTTTCAGTTTTCCTGTATTCCTAATTGAGCGAGCGACACTATTTTGATTTAGTTTTTAAAGTGGTGCTTTGCTTTTCTGTTTTTTCTTTCGAAAATTGTTCCTGTGCTGTACAGTGCGTTATATCACTTTTCAGTTTTCCTGTATTCCTAATTGAGCGAGCAACACACTTGTGATTTAGTTTTTAAAGTAGTGCTTTACTTTTCTGTTCTTTCGTTCGAAACTTGTTCCTGTGCTGTACAGTGCGTTATATCACTTTTCAGTTTTCCTGTATTCCTAATTGAGCGAGCGACACACATCTGATTCGGTTTAAAGTTAGTGCTTTGCTTTTTTGTTCTTTCGTTGGAAACTTGTTCCTGTGCTGTACAGTGTGATATATCACTTTTCAGTTTTCCTGTATTCCTAATTGAGCGAGTGACACACATGTGATTTAGTTTACACAGTAGTGCTTTTTACGTTTACGTTCTTTCATTGGAAACTTGTTCCTGTTAGGAACAAGTTAGGGTTAAGGTTAGGGTTAGGGTTAGGGTTAGGGTTAGGGTTAGGGTTAGAGTTAGGGTTAGGTTTAGGGTTAGGGTTAGGGGTAGGGTTAGGGTTTAGGGTTAGGGTTATATCACTTTTCAGTTTTCCTGTTATAATAATTGAACAGGCGACACGTATGTGAATTAATTAACAAAGTAGTGCTTTGCTTTTCTTTTCTTTCATTGGAAACTTGTTCCTGTGCTGTACAGTGTGATATATCACTTTTCAGTTTTCCTGTATTCCTAATTGAGCGAGCGACACACATGTGATTTAGTTTACACAGTAGTGCTTTTTACGTTTACGTTCTTTCATTGGAAACTTGTTCCCTTAGGAACAAGTTAGGGTTAGGGTTAGGGTTAGGGTTAGGGTTAGAGTTAGGGTTAAGGTAGGGTTAGGGTTACGGTTAGTGTTAGGGTTAGGGTTAGGGTTAGAGTTAAGTTTGGGGTTTAGGGTTAGGGTTATATCACTTTTCAGTTTTCCTGTTATAATAATTGAACAGGCAACACGTATGTCAATTAGTTTTCAAAGTTGTGCTTTGCGTTTCTCTTATTTCAATGGAAACTTGTTTCTTTGCCGTACAGTTCGATATATCACTTTTCAGTTTTCCTGTACTCCTAATTGTGCGAGCGACACACATATCATTCCATTGAAAAGTACTGCTTTGCTTTTTTGTTCATTCGTTTGAAACTTGTTCCTGTGCTGTACAGTGCGTTATATCACTTTTCAGTTTTCCTGGTATAATAATTGAACAGGCGACACGTATGAGAATTAGTTAAAAAAGTAGTGCTTTGCTTTTCTGTTCTTTCATTGGAAACTTGTTCCTGTGCTGTACAGTGCGTAATATCACTTTTCAGTTTTCCTGTTATAATAATTGAACAGGCGACACGTATGTGAATTAGTTTTCAAAGTTGTGCTTTGCGTTTCTGTTCTTTCAATGGAAACTAGTTTCTTTGCTGTGCAGTTCGATATATCACTTTTCAGTTTTCATGTATTCTAAATTGAGCGGGCGACACACATGTGATTCTGTTTAAAGGTAGTGCTTTGCTTTTCTGTTCTTTCATTGGAAACTTGTTCCTGTGCTGTACAGTGTGATATATCACTTTTCAGTTTTTCTGTATTCCTAATTGAGAGTGCGTCACACATGTGATTTAGTTTACACAGTAGTGCTTTTTACGTTTACGTTCTTTCAT
This sequence comes from Meriones unguiculatus, assembly GCF_030254825.1. Taxonomy (NCBI): domain Eukaryota; kingdom Metazoa; phylum Chordata; class Mammalia; order Rodentia; family Muridae; genus Meriones; species Meriones unguiculatus. The sequence continues at coordinate 32,185,817 of NC_083361.1, forward strand.
TGGAAACTTGTTCCTATTAGGAACAAGTTAGGGTTAGGGTTAGGGTTAGGGTTAGGGTTAGGGTAGGGTTAGGGTTAGGGTTAGGGTTAGGGTAGGGTTAGGGTTAGGGTTAGGGTTAGGGTTAGGGTTTAGGGTTAGGGTTAGTGTTAGGGTTAAGGTTAGAGTTAAGGTTGGGCGGTTAGGATTAGGGTTATATCACTTTTCAGTTTTCCTGTTATAATAATTGAACAGGCCACACGTATGTGAATTAGTTTTCAAAGTTTGCTTTGCGTTTCTGTTCTTTCAATGGAAACTTGTTTCTTTGCCGTACAGTTATATATATAACTTTTCAGTTTTCCTGTATTCCTAATTGAGCGAGCGACACTCATTTGATTTAGTTTTTAAAGTGGTGCTTTGCTTTTCTGTTCTGTCTTTCGAAAATTATTCCTGCGCTGTACAGTGCGTTATATCACTTTTCAGTTTTCCTGTATTCCTAATTGAGCAAGCGACACACATGTGATTCGGTTTAAAGTTAGTGCTTTGCTTTTCTATTCTTTCGTTGGAAACTTGTCCCTGTGCTGTACAGTGTGATATATCACTTTTCAGTTTTCCTGTATTCCTAATTGAGCGAGCGACACACATGTGATTCCGTTTAAAGGTAGTGCTTTCCTTTTCTGTTCTTTCGTTGGAAAATTGTTCCTGTGCTGTACAGTGTGATATTTCACGTTTCAGTTTTCCTCTATTCCTAATTGAGAGTGCGTCACACATGTGTTAGTTTACACTGTAGTGCTTTTTACGTTTACGTTCTTTCATTGGAAACTTGTTCCTATTAGGAACAAGTTAGGGTTAGGGTTAGGGTTAGTGTTAGGGTTAGGGTTAGGGTAGGGTTAGGGTTAGGGTTAGGGTTAGGGTTAGGGTTAGGATTAGGGTTTAGGGTTAGGGTTAGTGTTAGGGTTAGGGTTAGAGTTAAGGTTAGGCGGTTAGGGTTAGGGTTATATCACTTTTCAGTTTTCCTGTTATAATAATTGAACAGGCGACACGTATGTAAATTAGTTTTCAAAGTTGTGCTTTGCGTTTCTGTTCTTTCAATGGAAACTTGTTTCTTTGCCGTACAGTTCGATATATCACTTTTCAGTTTTCCTGTATTCCTAATTGAGCGAGCGACACTCATTTGATTTAGTTTTTAAAGTGGTGCTTTGCTTTTCTGTTCTCTCTTTCGAAAATTATTCCTGCGCTGTACAGTGCGTTATATCACTTTTCAGTTTTCCTGTATTCCTAATTGAGCAAGCGACACACATGTGATTCGGTTTAAAGTTAGTGCTTTGCTTTTCTGTTCTTTCGTTGGAAACTTGTCCCTATGTTGTACAGTGTGATATATCACTTTTCAGTTTTCCTGTATTCCTAATTGAGCGAGCGACACACATGTGATTCCGTTTAAAGGTAGTGCTTTCCTTTTCTGTTCTTTCGTTGGAAAATTGTTCCTGTGCTGTACAGTGTGATATTTCACGTTTCAGTTTTCCTCTATTCCTAATTGAGAGTGCGTCACACATGTGTTAGTTTACACTGTAGTGCTTTTTACGTTTACGTTCTTTCATTGGAAACTTGTTCCTATTAGGAACAAGTTAGGGTTAGGGTTAGGGTTAGTGTTAGGGTTAGGGTTAGGGTAGGGTTAGGGTTAGGGTTAGGGTTAGGGTTAGGATTAGGGTTTAGGGTTAGGGTTAGTGTTAGGGTTAGGGTTAGAGTTAAGGTTAGGCGGTTAGGGTTAGGGTTATATCACTTTTCAGTTTTCCTGTTATAATAATTGAACAGGCGACACGTATGTAAATTAGTTTTCAAAGTTGTGCTTTGCGTTTCTGTTCTTTCAATGGAAACTTGTTTCTTTGCCGTACAGTTCGATATATCACTTTTCACTTTTCCTGTATTCCTAATTGAGCAAGCGACACTATTTTGATTTAGTTTTTAAAGTGGTGCTTTTTTTTTCTGTTTTTTCTTTCGAAAATTGTTCCTGTGCTGTACAGTGCGTTATATCAATTTTCAGTTTTCCTGTATTCCTAATTGAGCGAGCGACACACATGTGAATCGGTTTAAAGTTAGTGCTTTGCTTTTCTGTTCTTTCGTTGGAAACTTGTTCCTGTGCTGTACAGTGTGATATATCACTTTTCAGTTTTCCTGTACTCCTAATTGAGAGTGCGTCACACATGTGTTAGTTTACACAGTAGTGCTTTTTATGTTTACGTTCTTTCATTGGAAACTTGTTGCTGTTAGGAACAAGTTAGGGTTAGGGTTAGGGTTAGGGTTAGGGTAAGGTTAGGGTTAGGGTTAGGGTTAGGGTTAGGATTAGGGTTAGGGTTAGGGTAGGGTTAGGGTTAGGGTTAGGGTTAGAGTTAGGGTTAGGGGGTTAGGGTTAGGGTTAGGGTTATATCACTTTTCAGTTTTCCTGTTATAATAATTGAACAGGCGACACGTATGTGAATTAATTAACAAAGTAGTGCTTTGCTTTTCTTTTCTTTCATTGGAAACTTGTTCCTGTGCTGTACAGTGTGATATATCACTTTTCAGTTTTCCTGTATTCCTAATTGAGCGAGCGACACACATGTGATTTAGTTTACACAGTAGTGCTTTTTACGTTTACGTTCTTTCATTGGAAACTTGTTCCCTTAGGAACAAGTTAGGGTTAGGGTTAGGGTTAGGGTTAGGGTTAGAGTTAGGGTTAAGGTAGGGTTAGGGTTACGGTTAGTGTTAGGGTTAGGGTTAGGGTTAGAGTTAAGTTTGGGGTTTAGGGTTAGGGTTATATCACTTTTCAGTTTTCCTGTTATAATAATTGAACAGGCAACACGTATGTCAATTAGTTTTCAAAGTTGTGCTTTGCGTTTCTCTTATTTCAATGGAAACTTGTTTCTTTGCCGTACAGTTCGATATATCACTTTTCAGTTTTCCTGTACTCCTAATTGTGCGAGCGACACACATATCATTCCATTGAAAAGTACTGCTTTGCTTTTTTGTTCATTCGTTTGAAACTTGTTCCTGTGCTGTACAGTGCGTTATATCACTTTTCAGTTTTCCTGGTATAATAATTGAACAGGCGACACATATGAGAATTAGTTAAAAAAGTAGTGCTTTGCTTTTCTGTTCTTTCATTGGAAACTTGTTCCTGTGCTGTACAGTGCGTAATATCACTTTTCAGTTTTCCTGTTATAATAATTGAACAGGTGACACGTATGTAAATTAGTTTTCAAAGTTGTGCTTTGCGTTTCTGTTCTTTCAATGGAAACTTGTTTCTTTGCCGTACAGTTCGATATATCACTTTTCACTTTTCCTGTATTCCTAATTGAGCAAGCGACACTATTTTGATTTAGTTTTTAAAGTGGTGCTTTTTTTTTCTGTTTTTTCTTTAGAAAATTGTTCCTGTGCTGTACAGTGCGTTATATCAATTTTCAGTTTTCCTGTATTCCTAATTGAGCGAGCGACACACATGTGAATCGGTTTAAAGTTAGTGCTTTGCTTTTCTGTTCTTTCGTTGGAAACTTGTTCCTGTGCTGTACAGTGTGATATATCACTTTTCAGTTTTCCTGTACTCCTAATTGAGAGTGCGTCACACATGTGTTAGTTTACACAGTAGTGCTTTTTATGTTTACGTTCTTTCATTGGAAACTTGTTGCTGTTAGGAACAAGTTAGGGTTAGGGTTAGGGTTAGGGTTAGGGTAAGGTTAGGGTTAGGGTTAGGGTTAGAGTTAGGGTTAGGGGGTTAGGGTTAGGGTTAGGGTTATATCACTTTTCAGTTTTCCTGTTATAATAATTGAACAGGCGACACGTATGTGAATTAGTTTTCAAAGTTGTGCTTTGCGTTTCTCTTCTTTCAATGGAAAGTTGTTTCTTTGCCGTACAGTTCGATATATCACTTTTCAATTTTCCTGTACTCCTAATTGTGCGAGCGACACACATATCATTCCATTTAAAAGTATTGCTTTGCTTTTCTGTTCTTTCGTTCGAAACTTGTTCCAGTGCTGTACAGTGCGTTATATCACTTTTCAGTTTTCTTGTTATAATAATTGAACAGGCGACACGTATGAGAATTAGTTAACAAAGTAGTGCTTTGCTTTTCTGTTCTTTCATTGGAAACTTGATCCTGTGCTGTACAGTGAGTTATATCACTTTTCAGTTTTCCTGTTATAATAATTGAACGGGCCACACATATGTGAATTAGTTTTCAAAGTTGTGCTTTGCCTTTCTGTTCTTTCAATGGAAACTTGTTTCTTTGCTGTGCAGTTCGATATATCACTTTTCGGTTTTCCTGTATTCTAAATTGAGCGAGCGACACACATGTGATTCCGTTTAAAGGTAGTGCTTTGCTTTTCTGTTCTTTCGTTGGAAACTTGTTCCTGTGCTGTACAGTGTGATATATCACTTTTCAGTTTTCCTGTATTCCTAATTGAGTTTGCGTCACACATGTGTTAGTTTACACAGTAGTGCTTTTTACGTTTACGTACTTTCATTGGAAACTTGTTCCAATTAGGAACAAGTTAGGGTTAGGGTTAGGGTTAGGGTTAGGGTTAGGGTTAGGGTTAGGGTAGGGTTAGGGTTAGGGTTAGGGTTAGGATTAGGGTTTAGGATTAGGGTTAGTGTTAGGGTTAGGGTTAGAGTTAAGGTTAGGCGGTTAGGGTTAGGGTTATATCACTTTTCAGTTTTCCTGTTATAATAATTGAACAGGCGACACGCATGTGAATTAGTTTTCAAAGTTGTGCTTTGCGTTTCTGTTCTTTCAATGGAAACTTGATTCTTTGCCGTACAGTTCGATATATCACTTTTCAGTTTTCCTGTATTCCTAATTGAGCGAGCGACACTATTTTGATTTAGTTTTTAAAGTGGTGCTTTGCTTTTCTGTTCTTTCTTTCGAAAATTGTTCCTGTGCTGTACAGTGCGTTATATCACTTTTCAGTTTTCCTGTATTCCTAATTGAGCGAGTGACACACATGTGATTCGGTTTAAAGTTAGTGCTTTGCTTTTCTGTTCTTTCGTTGGAAACTTCTTCCTGTGCTGTACAGTGTGATATATCACTTTTCATTTTTCTGTATTCCTAATTGAGCGAGCGACACACTTGTGATTTAGTTTTTAAAGTACTGCTTTGCTTTTCTGTTCTTTCGTTTGAAACTTGTTCCTTTACTGTACAGTTCGATATATCACTTTTCAGTTTTCCTGTACTCCTAATTGAGCGAGCGACACACATGTGATTTAGTTTTTAAAGTGGTGCTTTACTTTTCTGTTCTTTCGTTCGAAACTTGTTCCTGTGCTGTACAGTGCATTATATCACTTTTCAGTTTTCCTGTTATAATAATTGAACAGGCGACACGTATGTGAATTAGTTTTCAAAGTTGTTCTTTGCGTTTCTGTTCTTTCAATGGAAACTTGTTTCTTTGCTGTGCAGTTCGATATATCACTTTTTAGTTTTCCTGTATTCTAAATTGAGGGAGCGACACACATGTGATTCCCTTTAAAGGTAGTGCTTTGCTTTTCTGTTCTTTCGTTGGAAACTTGTTCCTGTGCTGTACAGTGTGATATATCACTTTTCAGTTTTCCTGTATTCCTAATTGAGAGTGCGTCACACATGTGATTTAGTTTACACAGTAGTGCTTTTTACGTTTACGTTCTTTCATTGGAAACTTGTTCCTATTAGGAACAAGTTAGGGTTAGGGTTAGGGTTAGGGTTAGGGTAGGGTTAGGGTTAGGGTTAGGGTTAGGGTTAGGGTTTAGGGTTAGGGTTAGTGTTAGGGTTAAGGTTAGAGTTAAGGTTGGGCGGTTAGGATTAGGGTTATATCACTTTTCAGTTTTCCTGTTATAATAATTGAACAGGCGACACGTATGTGAATTAGTTTTCAAAGTTGTGCTTTGCATTTCTGTTCTTTCAATGGAAACTTGTTTCTTTGCCATACAGTTCGATATATAACTTTTCAGTTTTCCTGTATTCCTAATTGAGCGAGCGACACTCATTTGATTTAGTTTTTAAAGTGGTGCTTTGCTTTTCTGTTCTGTCTTTCGAAAATTATTCCTGCGCTGTACAGTGTGTTATATCACTTTTCAGTTTTCCTGTATTCCTAATTGAGCAAGCGACACACATGTGATTCGGTTTAAAGTTAGTGCTTTGCTTTTCTATTCTTTCGTTGGAAACTTGTCCCTGTGCTGTACAGTGTGATATATCACTTTTCAGTTTTCCTGTATTCCTAATTGAGCGAGCGACACACATGTGATTTTGTTTAAAGGTAGTGCTTTCCTTTTCTGTTCTTTCGTTGGAAAATTGTTCCTTTGCTGTACAGTGTGATATTTCACGTTTCAGTTTTCCTCTATTCCTAATTGAGCGAGCGACACACATGTGATTTAGTTTTTAAAGTGGGGCTTTACTTTTCTGTTCTTTCGTTCAAAACTTGTTCCTGTGCTGTACAGTGCGTTATATCACTTTTCAGTTTTCCTGTTATAATAATTGAACAGGCGACACGTATGTGAATTAGTTAACAAAGTACTGCTTTGTTTTTCTGTTCTTTCATTGGAAACTTGTTCCTGTGCTGTACAGTGTGTTATATCACTTTTATGTTTTACTGTATTTCTAATTGAGCGAGCGACACACAGGTAATTTAGTTTTTAAAGTAGTGCTTTGCTTTTCTGTTCTTTTGTTCGAAACTTGTTCCTGAGCTATACAGTGCGTTATATCACTTTTCAGTTTTCCTGTATTCCTAATTGAGCGAGCGACACACAGGTAATTTAGTTTTTAATGTAGTGCTTGGCTTTTCTGTTCTTTCGTTCGAAACTTGTTCCTGTGCGGTACAGTGCGTTATATCACTTTTCAGTTTTCCTGTATTCCTAATTGAGCGAGCGACACACATCTGATTCGGTTTAAAGTTAGTGCTTTGCTTTTCTGTTCTTTTCGTTGGAACGAGCGACACTATTTTGATTTAGTTTTTAAAGTGGTGCTTTTTTTTTCTGTTTTTTCTTTCGAAAATTGTTCCTGTGCTGTACAGTGCGTTATATCAATTTTCAGTTTTCCTGTATTCCTAATTGAGCGAGCGACACACATGTGAATCGGTTTAAAGTTAGTGCTTTGCTTTTCTGTTCTTTCGTTGGAAACTTGTTCAGTTTTTTTTTTACGTTTACATTCTTTCATTGGAAACTTGTTCCTGTTAGAAACAAGTTAGGGTTAAGGTTAGGGTTAGGGTTAGGGTTAGGGTTAGGGTGAGAGTAAGGGTTAGGGTAGGGTTAGGGTTACGGTTAGGTTTAGGGTTAGGGTTAGGGTTAGGGTTAGAGTTTAGGGTTAGGGTTATATCACTTTTCAGTTTTCCTGTTATAATAATTGAACAGGCGACACGTATGTGAATTAATTAACAAAGTAGTGCTTTGCTTTTCTGTTCTTTCATTGGAAACTTGTTCCTGTGCTGTACAGTGTGTTATATCACTTTTCTGTTTTCCTGTATTCCTAATTGAGCGAGCGACACACATGTGATTCCGTTTAAAGGTAGTGCTTTGCTTTTCTGTTCTTTCGTTGGAAACTTGTTCCTGTGCTGTACAGTGTGATATATCACTTTTCAGTTTTCCTGTATTCCTAATTGAGAGTGCGTCACACATGTGTTAGTTTACACAGTAGTGCTTTTTACGTTTACGTTCTTTCATTGGAAACTTGTTCCTATTAGGAACAAGTTAGGGTTAGGGTTAGGGTTAGTGTTAGGGTTAGGGTTAGGGTAGGGTTAGGGTTAGGGTTAGGGTTAGGGTTAGGATTAGGGTTTAGGGTTAGGGTTAGTGTTAGGGTTAGGGTTAGAGTTAAGGTTAGGCGGTTAGGGTTAGGGTTATATCACTTTTCAGTTTTCCTGTTATAATAATTGAACAGGCGACACGTATGTAAATTAGTTTTCAAAGTTGTGCTTTGCGTTTCTGTTCTTTCAATGGAAACTTGTTTCTTTGCCGTACAGTTCGATATATCACTTTTCACTTTTCCTGTATTCCTAATTGAGCGAGCGACACTATTTTGATTTAGTTTTTAAAGTGGTGCTTTTTTTTTCTGTTTTTTCTTTCGAAAATTGTTCCTGTGCTGTACAGTGCGTTATATCAATTTTCAGTTTTCCTGTATTCCTAATTGAGCGAGCGACACACATGTGAATCGGTTTAAAGTTAGTGCTTTGCTTTTCTGTTCTTTCGTTGGAAACTTGTTCCTGTGCTGTACAGTGTGATATATCACTTTTCAGTTTTCCTGTACTCCTAATTGAGAGTGCGTCACACATGTGTTAGTTTACACAGTAGTGCTTTTTATGTTTACGTTCTTTCATTGGAAACTTGTTGCTGTTAGGAACAAGTTAGGGTTAGGGTTAGGGTTAGGGTAAGGTTAGGGTTAGGGTTAGGGTTAGGATTAGGGTTAGGGTTAGGGTAGGGTTAGGGTTAGGGTTAGGGTTAGAGTTAGGGTTAGGGGGTTAGGGTTAGGGTTAGGGTTATATCACTTTTCAGTTTTCCTGTTATAATAATTGAACAGGCGACACGTATGTGAATTAGTTTTCAAAGTTGTGCTTTGCGTTTCTCTTCTTTCAATGGAAACTTGTTTCTTTGCCGTACAGTTTGATATATCACTTTTCAGTTTTCCTGTACTCCTAATTGTGCGAGCGACACACATATCATTCCATTTAAAAGTATTGCTTTGCTTTTCTGTTCTTTCGTTCGAAACTTGTTCCAGTGCTGTACAGTGCGTTATATCACTTTTCAGTTTTCCTGTTATAATAATTGAACAGGCGACACGTATGAGAATTAGTTAACAAAGTAGTGCTTTGCTTTTCTGTTCTTTCATTGGAAACTTGTTCCTGTGCTGTACAGTGAGTTATATCACTTTTCAGTTTTCCTGTTATAATAATTGAACAGGCGACACGTATGTGAATTAGTTTTCAAAGTTGTGCTTTGCCTTTCTGTTCTTTCAATGGAAACTTGTTTCTTTGCTGTGCAGTTCGATATATCACTTTTCGGTTTTCCTGTATTCTAAATTGAGCGAGCGACACACATGTGATTCCGTTTAAAGGTAGTGCTTTGCTTTTCTGTTCTTTCGTTGGAAACTTATTCCTGTGCTGTACAGTGTGATATATCACTTTTCCGTTTTCCTGTATTCCTAATTGAGTTTGCGTCACACATGTGTTAGTTTACACAGTAGTGCTTTTTACGTTTACGTACTTTCATTGGAAACTTGTTCCTATTAGGAACAAGTTAGGGTTAGGGTTAGGGATAGGGTTAGGGTTAGGGTTAGGGTTAGGGTAGGGTTAGGGTTAGGGTTAGGGTTAGGATTAGGGTTTAGGATTAGGGTTAGTGTTAGGGTTAGGGTTAGAGTTAAGGTTAGGCGGTTAGGGTTAGGGTTATATCACTTTTCAGTTTTCCTGTTATAATAATTGAACAGGCGACACGTATGTGCATTAGTTTTCAAAGTTGTGCTTTGCATTTCTGTTCTTTCAATGGAAACTTGTTTCTTTGCCGTACAGTTCGATATATCACTTTTCAGTTTTCCTGTATTCCTAATTGAGCGAGCGACACTATTTTGATTTAGTTTTTAAAGTGGTGCTTTGCTTTTCTGTTTTTTCTTTCGAAAATTGTTCCTGTGCTGTACAGTGCGTTATATCACTTTTCAGTTTTCCTGTATTCCTAATTGAGCGAGCAACACACTTGTGATTTAGTTTTTAAAGTAGTGCTTTACTTTTCTGTTCTTTCGTTCGAAACTTGTTCCTGTGCTGTACAGTGCGTTATATCACTTTTCAGTTTTCCTGTATTCCTAATTGAGCGAGCGACACACATCTGATTCGGTTTAAAGTTAGTGCTTTGCTTTTTTGTTCTTTCGTTGGAAACTTGTTCCTGTGCTGTACAGTGTGATATATCACTTTTCAGTTTTCCTGTATTCCTAATTGAGCGAGTGACACACATGTGATTTAGTTTACACAGTAGTGCTTTTTACGTTTACGTTCTTTCATTGGAAACTTGTTCCTGTTAGGAACAAGTTAGGGTTAAGGTTAGGGTTAGGGTTAGGGTTAGGGTTAGGGTAGGGTTAGAGTTAGGGTTAGGTTTAGGGTTAGGGTTAGGGGTAGGGTTAGGGTTTAGGGTTAGGGTTATATCACTTTTCAGTTTTCCTGTTATAATAATTGAACAGGCGACACGTATGTGAATTAATTAACAAAGTAGTGCTTTGCTTTTCTTTTCTTTCATTGGAAACTTGTTCCTGTGCTGTACAGTGTGATATATCACTTTTCAGTTTTCCTGTATTCCTAATTGAGCGAGCGACACACATGTGATTTAGTTTACACAGTAGTGCTTTTTACGTTTACGTTCTTTCATTGGAAACTTGTTCCCTTAGGAACAAGTTAGGGTTAGGGTTAGGGTTAGGGTTAGGGTTAGAGTTAGGGTTAAGGTAGGGTTAGGGTTACGGTTAGTGTTAGGGTTAGGGTTAGGGTTAGAGTTAAGTTTGGGGTTTAGGGTTAGGGTTATATCACTTTTCAGTTTTCCTGTTATAATAATTGAACAGGCAACACGTATGTCAATTAGTTTTCAAAGTTGTGCTTTGCGTTTCTCTTATTTCAATGGAAACTTGTTTCTTTGCCGTACAGTTCGATATATCACTTTTCAGTTTTCCTGTACTCCTAATTGTGCGAGCGACACACATATCATTCCATTGAAAAGTACTGCTTTGCTTTTTTGTTCATTCGTTTGAAACTTGTTCCTGTGCTGTACAGTGCGTTATATCACTTTTCAGTTTTCCTGGTATAATAATTGAACAGGCGACACGTATGAGAATTAGTTAAAAAAGTAGTGCTTTGCTTTTCTGTTCTTTCATTGGAAACTTGTTCCTGTGCTGTACAGTGCGTAATATCACTTTTCAGTTTTCCTGTTATAATAATTGAACAGGCGACACGTATGTGAATTAGTTTTCAAAGTTGTGCTTTGCGTTTCTGTTCTTTCAATGGAAACTAGTTTCTTTGCTGTGCAGTTCGATATATCACTTTTCAGTTTTCATGTATTCTAAATTGAGCGGGCGACACACATGTGATTCTGTTTAAAGGTAGTGCTTTGCTTTTCTGTTCTTTCATTGGAAACTTGTTCCTGTGCTGTACAGTGTGATATATCACTTTTCAGTTTTCCTGTATTCCTAATTGAGAGTGCGTCACACATGTGATTTAGTTTACACAGTAGTGCTTTTTACGTTTACGTTCTTTCATTGGAAACTTGTTCCTATTAGGAACAAGTTAGGGTTAGGGTTAGGGTTAGGGTTAGGGTTAGGGTAGGGTTAGGGTTAGGGTTAGGGTTAGGGTAGGGTTAGGGTTAGGGTTAGGGTTAGGGTTTAGGGTTAGGGTTAGTGTTAGGGTTAAGGTTAGAGTTAAGGTTGGGCGGTTAGGATTAGGGTTATATCACTTTTCAGTTTTCCTGTTATAATAATTGAACAGGCCACACGTATGTGAATTAGTTTTCAAAGTTTGCTTTGCGTTTCTGTTCTTTCAATGGAAACTTGTTTCTTTGCCGTACAGTTATATATATAACTTTTCAGTTTTCCTGTATTCCTAATTGAGCGAGCGACACTCATTTGATTTAGTTTTTAAAGTGGTGCTTTGCTTTTCTGTTCTCTCTTTCGAAAATTATTCCTGCGCTGTACAGTGCGTTATATCACTTTTCAGTTTTCCTGTATTCCTAATTGAGCAAGGGACACACATGTGATTCGGTTTAAAGTTAGTGCTTTGCTTTTCTATTCTTTCGTTGGAAACTTGTCCCTGTGCTGTACAGTGTGATATATCACTTTTCAGTTTTCCTGTATTCCTAATTGAGCGAGCGACACACATGTGATTCCGTTTAAAGGTAGTGCTTTCCTTTTCTGTTCTTTCGTTGGAAAATTGTTCCTGTGCTGTACAGTGTGATATTTCACGTTTCAGTTTTCCTCTATTCCTAATTGAGAGTGCGTCACACATGTGTTAGTTTACACTGTAGTGCTTTTTACGTTTACGTTCTTTCATTGGAAACTTGTTCCTATTAGGAACAAGTTAGGGTTAGGGTTAGGGTTAGTGTTAGGGTTAGGGTTAGGGTAGGGTTAGGGTTAGGGTTAGGGTTAGGGTTAGGGTTAGGATTAGGGTTTAGGGTTAGGGTTAGTGTTAGGGTTAGGGTTAGAGTTAAGGTTAGGCGGTTAGGGTTAGGGTTATATCACTTTTCAGTTTTCCTGTTATAATAATTGAACAGGCGACACGTATGTAAATTAGTTTTCAAAGTTGTGCTTTGCGTTTCTGTTATTTCAATGGAAACTTGTTTCTTTGCCGTACAGTTCGATATATCACTTTTCAGTTTTCCTGTATTCCTAATTGAGCGAGCGACACTCATTTGATTTAGTTTTTAAAGTGGTGCTTTGCTTTTCTGTTCTCTCTTTCGAAAATTATTCCTGCGCTGTACAGTGCGTTATATCACTTTTCAGTTTTCCTGTATTCCTAATTGAGCAAGCGACACACATGTGATTCGGTTTAAAGTTAGTGCTTTGCTTTTCTGTTCTTTCGTTGGAAACTTGTCCCTGTGCTGTACAGTGTGATATATCACTTTTCAGTTTTCCTGTATTCCTAATTGAGCGAGCGACACACATGTGATTCCGTTTAAAGGTAGTGCTTTCCTTTTCTGTTCTTTCGTTGGAAAATTGTTCCTGTGCTGTACAGTGTGATATTTCACGTTTCAGTTTTCCTCTATTCCTAATTGAGAGTGCGTCACACATGTGTTAGTTTACACTGTAGTGCTTTTTACGTTTACGTTCTTTCATTGGAAACTTGTTCCTATTAGGAACAAGTTAGGGTTAGGGTTAGGGTTAGTGTTAGGGTTAGGGTTAGGGTAGGGTTAGGGTTAGGGTTAGGGTTAGGGTTAGGGTTAGGATTAGGGTTTAGGTTTAGGGTTAGTGTTAGGGTTAGGGTTAGAGTTAAGGTTAGGCGGTTAGGGTTAGGGGTATATCACTTTTCAGTTTTCCTGTTATAATAATTGAACAGGCGACACGTATGTAAATTAGTTTTCAAAGTTGTGCTTTGCGTTTCTGTTCTTTCAATGGAAACTTGTTTCTTTGCCGTACAGTTCGATATATCACTTTTCAATTTTCCTGTATTCCTAATTGAGCAAGCGACACTATTTTGATTTAGTTTTTAAAGTGGTGCTTTTTTTTTCTGTTTTTTCTTTCGAAAATTGTTCCTGTGCTGTACAGTGCGTTATATCAATTTTCAGTTTTCCTGTATTCCTAATTGAGCGAGCGACACACATGTGAATCGGTTTAAAGTTAGTGCTTTGCTTTTCTGTTCTTTCGTTGGAAACTTGTTCCTGTGCTGTACAGTGTGATATATCACTTTTCAGTTTTCCTGTACTCCTAATTGAGAGTGCGTCACACATGTGTTAGTTTACACAGTAGTGCTTTTTAGGTTTACGTTCTTTCATTGGAAACTTGTTGCTGTTAGGAACAAGTTAGGGTTAGGGTTAGGGTTAGGGTTAGGGTAAGGTTAGGGTTAGGGTTAGGGTTAGGGTTAGGATTAGGGTTAGGGTTAGGGTAGGGTTAGGGTTAGGGTTAGGGTTAGAGTTAGGGTTAGGGGGTTAGGGTTAGGGTTAGGGTTATATCACTTTTCAGTTTTCCTGTTATAATAATTGAACAGGCGACACGTATGTGAATTAATTAACAAAGTAGTGCTTTGCTTTTCTTTTCTTTCATTGGAAACTTGTTCCTGTGCTGTACAGTGTGATATATCACTTTTCAGTTTTCCTGTATTCCTAATTGAGCGAGCGACACACATGTGATTTAGTTTACACAGTAGTGCTTTTTACGTTTACGTTCTTTCATTGGAAACTTGTTCCCTTAGGAACAAGTTAGGGTTAGGGTTAGGGTTAGGGTTAGGGTTAGAGTTAGGGTTAAGGTAGGGTTAGGGTTACGGTTAGTGTTAGGGTTAGGGTTAGGGTTAGAGTTAAGTTTGGGGTTTAGGTTTAGGGTTATATCACTTTTCAGTTTTCCTGTTATAATAATTGAACAGGCAACACGTATGTCAATTAGTTTTCAAAGTTGTGCTTTGCGTTTCTCTTATTTCAATGGAAACTTGTTTCTTTGCCGTACAGTTCGATATATCACTTTTCAGTTTTCCTGTACTCCTAATTGTGCGAGCGACACACATATCATTCCATTGAAAAGTACTGCTTTGCTTTTTTGTTCATTCGTTTGAAACTTGTTCCTGTGCTGTACAGTGCGTTATATCACTTTTCAGTTTTCCTGGTATAATAATTGAACAGGCGACACGTATGAGAATTAGTTAAAAAAGTAGTGCTTTGCTTTTCTGTTCTTTCATTGGAAACTTGTTCCTGTGCTGTACAGTGCGTAATATCACTTTTCAGTTTTCCTGTTATAATAATTGAACAGGCGACACGTATGTAAATTAGTTTTCAAAGTTGTGCTTTGCGTTTCTGTTCTTTCAATGGAAACTTGTTTCTTTGCCGTACAGTTCGATATATCACTTTTCACTTTTCCTGTATTCCTAATTGAGCAAGCGACACTATTTTGATTTAGTTTTTAAAATGGTGCTTTTTTTTTCTGTTTTTTCTTTAGAAAATTGTTCCTGTGCTGTACAGTGCGTTATATCAATTTTCAGTTTTCCTGTATTCCTAATTGAGCGAGCGACACACATGTGAATCGGTTTAAAGTTAGTGCTTTGCTTTTCTGTTCTTTCGTTGGAAACTTGTTCCTGTGCTGTACAGTGTGATATATCACTTTTCAGTTTTCCTGTACTCCTAATTGAGAGTGCGTCACACATGTGTTAGTTTACACAGTAGTGCTTTTTACGTTTACGTTCTTTCATTGGAAACTTGTTGCTGTTAGGAACAAGTTAGGGTTAGGGTTAGGGTTAGGGTTAGGGTAAGGTTAGGGTTAGGGTTAGGGTTAGAGTTAGGGTTAGGGGGTTAGGGTTAGGGTTAGGGTTATATCACTTTTCAGTTTTCCTGTTATAATAATTGAACAGGCGACACGTATGTGAATTAGTTTTCAAAGTTGTGCTTTGCGTTTCTCTTCTTTCAATGGAAAGTTGTTTCTTTGCCGTACAGTTCGATATATCACTTTTCAATTTTCCTGTACTCCTAATTGTGCGAGCGACACACATATCATTCCATTTAAAAGTATTGCTTTGCTTTTCTGTTCTTTCGTTCGAAACTTGTTCCAGTGCTGTACAGTGCGTTATATCACTTTTCAGTTTTCTTGTTATAATAATTGAACAGGCGACACGTATGAGAATTAGTTAACAAAGTAGTGCTTTGCTTTTCTGTTCTTTCATTGGAAACTTGATCCTGTGCTGTACAGTGAGTTATATCACTTTTCAGTTTTCCTGTTATAATAATTGAACGGGCCACACATATGTGAATTAGTTTTCAAAGTTGTGCTTTGCCTTTCTGTTCTTTCAATGGAAACTTGTTTCTTTGCTGTGCAGTTCGATATATCACTTTTCGGTTTTCCTGTATTCTAAATTGAGCGAGCGACACACATGTGATTCCGTTTAAAGGTAGTGCTTTGCTTTTCTGTTCTTTCGTTGGAAACTTGTTCCTGTGCTGTACAGTGTGATATATCACTTTTCAGTTTTCCTGTATTCCTAATTGAGTTTGCGTCACACATGTGTTAGTTTACACAGTAGTGCTTTTTACGTTTACGTACTTTCATTGGAAACTTGTTCCAATTAGGAACAAGTTAGGGTTAGGGTTAGGGTTAGGGTTAGGGTTAGGGTTAGGGTTAGGGTAGGGTTAGGGTTAGGGTTAGGGTTAGGATTAGGGTTTAGGATTAGGGTTAGTGTTAGGGTTAGGGTTAGAGTTAAGGTTAGGCGGTTAGGGTTAGGGTTATATCACTTTTCAGTTTTCCTGTTATAATAATTGAACAGGCGACACGTATGTGCATTAGTTTACAAAGTTGTGCTTTGCATTTCTGTTCTTTCAATGGAAACTTGTTTCTTTGCCATACAGTTCGATATATCACTTTTCAGTTTTCCTGTATTCCTAATTGAGCGAGCGACACTATTTTGATTTAGTTTTTAAAGTGGTGCTTTGCTTTTCTGTTTTTTCTTTCAAAAATTGTTCCTGTGCTGTACAGTGCGTTATATCACTTTTCAGTTTTCCTGTATTCCTAATTGAGCGAGCAACACACTTGTGATTTAGTTTTTAAAGTAGTGCTTTACTTTTCTGTTCTTTCGTTCGAAACTTGTTCCTGTGCTGTACAGTGCGTTATATCACTTTTCAGTTTTCCTGTATTCCTAATTGAGCGAGCGACACACATCTGATTCGGTATAAAGTTAGTGCTTTGCTTTTTTGTTCTTTCGTTGGAAACTTGTTCCTGTGCTGTACAGTGTGATATATCACTTTTCAGTTTTCCTGTATTCCTAATTGAGCGAGTGACACACATGTGATTTAGTTTACACAGTAGTGCTTTTTACGTTTACGTTCTTTCATTGGAAACTTGTTCCTGTTAGGAACAAGTTAGGGTTAAGGTTAGGGTTAGGGTTAGGGTTAGAGTTAGGGTTAGGTTTAGGGTTAGGGTTAGGGGTAGGGTTAGGGTTTAGGGTTAGGGTTATATCACTTTTCAGTTTTCCTGTTATAATAATTGAACAGGCGACACGTATGTGAATTAATTAACAAAGTAGTGCTTTGCTTTTCTTTTCTTTCATTGGAAACTTGTTCCTGTGCTGTACAGTGTGATATATCACTTTTCAGTTTTCCTGTATTCCTAATTGAGCGCGCGACACACATGTGATTAATTTACACAGTAGTGCTTTTTACGTTTACGTTCTTTCATTGGAAACTTGTTCCCTTAGGAACAAGTTAGGGTTAGGGTTAGGGTTAAGGTTAGGGTTAGATTTAGGGTTAAGGTTAAGGTAGGGTTAGGGTTACGGTTAGTGTTAGGGTTAGGGTTAGGGTTAGAGTTAAGTTTGGGGGTTAGGGTTAGGGTTATATCACTTTTCAGTTTTCCTGTTATAATAATTGAACAGGCAACACGTATGTGAATTAGTTTTCAAAGTTGTGCTTTGCGTTTCTCTTATTTCAATGGAAACTTGTTTCTTTGCCGTACAGTTCGATATATCACTTTTCAGTTTTCCTGTACTCCTAATTGTGCGAGCGACACACATATCATTCCATTGAAAAGTACTGCTTTGCTTTTTTGTTCATTCGTTTGAAACTTGTTCCTGTGCTGTACAGTGCGTTATATCACTTTTCAGTTTTCCTGGTATAATAATTGAACAGGCGACATGTATGAGAATTAGTTAACAAAGTAGTGCTTTGCTTTTCTGTTCTTTCATTGGAAACTTGTTCCTGTGCTGTACAGTGCGTAATATCACTTTTCAGTTTTCTTGTTATAATAATTGAACAGGCGACACGTATGTGAATTAGTTTTCAAAGTTGTGCTTTGCGTTTCTGTTCTTTCAATGGAAACTAGTTTCTTTGCTGTGCAGTTCGATATATCACTTTTCAGTTTTCATGTATTCTAAATTGAGCGGGCGACACACATGTGATTCTGTTTAAAGGTAGTGCTTTGCTTTTCTGTTCTTTCATTGGAAACTTGTTCCTGTGCTGTACAGTGTGATATATCACTTTTCAGTTTTCCTGTATTCCTAATTGAGAGTGCGTCACACATGTGATTTAGTTTACACAGTAGTGCTTTTTACGTTTACGTTCTTTCATTGGAAACTTGTTCCTATTAGGAACAAGTTAGCGTTAGGGTTAGAGTTAGTGTTAGGGTTAGGGTTAGGGTAGGGTTAGGGTTAGGGTTAGGGTTAGGGTTAGGGTTAGGGTAGGGGTAGGGTTAGGGTTAGGGTTAGGTTTAGGGTTTAGGGTTAGGGTTAGTGTTAGGGTTAAGGTTAGAGTTAACTTGGGCGGTTAGGATTAGGGTTATATCACTTTTCAGTTTTCCTGTTATAATAATTGAACAGGCCACACGTATGTGAATTAGTTTTCAAAGTTTGCTTTGCGTTTCTGTTCTTTCAATGGAAACTTGTTTCTTTGCCGTACAGTTCGATATATAACTTTTCAGTTTTCCTGTATTCCTAATTGAGCGAGCGACACTCATTTGATTTAGTTTTTAAAGTGGTGCTTTGCTTTTCTGTTCTCTCTTTCGAAAATTATTCCTGCGCTGTACAGTGTGATATATCACTTTTCAGTTTTCCTGTATTCCTAATTGAGCGAGCGACACACATGTGATTCCGTTTAAAGGTAGTGCTTTCCTTTTCTGTTCTTTCGTTGGAAAATTGTTCCTGTGCTGTACAGTGTGATATTTCACGTTTCAGTTTTCCTCTATTCCTAATTGAGCGAGCGACACACATGTGATTTAGTTTTTAAAGTGGGGCTTTACTTTTCTGTTCTTTCGTTCAAAACTTGTTCCTGTGCTGTACAGTGCGTTATATCACTTTTCAGTTTTCCTGTTATAATAATTGAACAGGCGACACGTATGTGAATTAGTTTTCAAAGTTGTGCTGTGCGTTTCTGTTCTTTTAATGGAAACTAGTTTCTTTGCTGTGCAGTTCGATATATCACTTTTCAGTTTTCATGTATTCTAAATTGAGCGGGCGACACACATGTGATTCTGTTTAAAGGTAGTGCTTTGCCTTTCTGTTCTTTCATTGGAAACTTGTTCCTGTGCTGTACAGTGTGATATATCACTTTTCAGTTTTCCTGTATTCCTAATTGAGAGTGCGTCACACATGTGATTTAGTTTACACAGTAATGCTTTTTACGTTTACGTTCTTTCATTGAAAACTTGTTCCTATTAGTAACAAGTTAGGGTTAGGGTTAGGGTTAGGGTTAGGGTTAGGGTATTTTTAGGGTTAGGGTTAGGGTTAGGGTTAGGGTTTAGGGTTAGGGTTAGTGTTAGGGTTAAGGTTAGAGTTAAGGTTGGGCGGTTAGGATTAGGGTTATATCACTTTTCAGTTTTCCTGTTATAATAATTGAACAGGCGACACGTATGTGAATTACTTAACAAAGTAGTGCTTTGCTTTTCTGTTCTTTCATTGGAAACTATTCCTGTGCTGTACAGTGTGTTATATCACTTTTCAGTTTTCCTGTATTCCTAATTGAGCGAGCAACACACAGGTAATTTAGTTTTTAAAGTAGTGCTTTGCTTTTCTGTTCTTTCGTTCGAAACTTGTTCCTGTGCTGTACAGTGCGTTATATATCTTTTCAGTTTTTCTGTATTCCTAATTGAGCAAGCGACACACATGTGATTCGGTTTAAAGTTAGTGCTTTGCTTTTCTGTTCTTTCGTTGGAAACATGTTCCTGTGCTGTACAGTGTGATATATCACTTTTCAGTTTTCCTGTATTCCTAATTGAGCGAGCGACACATATGTGATTTAGTTTACACAGTAGTGCTTTTTATGTTTACGTTCTTTCATTGGAAACTTGTTTCTGAAACTTGTTCCTGTTAGGAACAAGTTAGGGTTAGTGTTAGGGTTAGGGTTAGGGTAGGGTTAGGGTTAGGGTTAGGGTTAGGGTTAGGATTAGGTTTAGGGTTAGGGTAGGGTTAGGGTTAGGGTTAGGGTTAGAGTTAGTGTTAGGGGGTTAGGGTTAGGGTTAGGGTTATATCACTTTTCAGTTTTCCTGATATAATAATTGAACAGGCGACACGTTTGTGAATTAGTTTTCAAAGTTGTGCTTTGCGTTTCTCTTCTTTCAATGGAATCTTGTTTCTTTGCCGTACAGTTCGATATATCACTTTTCAGTTTTCCTGTACTCCTAATTGTGCGAGCAACACACATATCATTCCATTTAAAAGTACTGCTTTGCTTTTCTGTTCTTCCATTCGAAACTTGTTCCTGTGGTGTAGAGTGCGTTATATCACTTTTCAGTTTTCCTGTTATAATAATTGAACAGGTGACACGTATGAGAATTAGTTAACAAAGTAGTGCTTTGCTTTTCTGTTCTTTCATTGGAAACTTGTTCCTGTGCTGTACAGTGCGTTATATCACTTTTCAGTTTTCCTGTTATAATAATTGAACAGGCGACACGTATGTGAATTAGTTTTCAAAGTTGTGCTTTGCTTTTCTGTTCTTTCGTTCGAAACTTGTTCCTGTGCTGTACAGTGCGTTATATCACTTTTCAGTTTTCCTGTATTCCTAATTGAGCGTGCATCACACATGTGATTTAGTTTAAAGGTAGTGCTTTGCTTTTCTGTTCTTTCGTTGGAAACTTGTTCCTGGGCTGTACAGTGTGATATATCACTTTTCAGTTTTCCTGTATTCCTAATTGAGAGTGCGTCACACATGTGTTAGTTTACACAGTAGTGCTTTTTACGTTTACGTTCTTTCATTGGAAACTTGTTCCTATTAGGAACAAGTTAGGGTTAGGGTTAGGGTTAGGGTTAGGGTTAGGGTTAAGGTTAGGGTTAGGGTAGGGTTAGGGTTAGGGTTAGGGTTAGGGTTAGGATTAGGGTTTAGGGTTAGGGTTAGTGTTAGGGTTAGGGTTAGAGTTAAGGTTAGGCGGTTAGAGTTAGGGTTATATCACTTTTCAGTTTTCCTGTTATAATAATTGAACAGGCGACACGTATGTGAATTAGTTTTCAAAGTTGTGCTTTGCGTTTCTGTTCTTTCGTTGGAAACTTGTTTCTTTGCAATACAGTTCGATATATCACTTTTCAGTTTTCCTGTATTCCTAATTGAGCGAGTGACACTATTTTGATTTAGTTTTTAAAGTGGTGCTTTGCTTTTCTGTTCTTTCTTTCGAAAATTGTTCCTGTGCTGTACAGTGCGTTATATCACTTTTCAGTTTTCCTGTATTCCTAATTGAGCGAGCGACACACATGTGATTCGGTTTAAAGTTAGTGCTTTGCTTTTCTGTTCTTTCGTTGGAAACTTGTTCCTGTGCTGTACAGTGTGATATATCACTTTTCAGTTTTCCTGTATTCCTAATTGAGCGAGCGACATACTTGTGATTTAGTTTTTAAAGTAGTGCTTTGCTTTTCTGTTCTTTCGTTTGAAACTTGTTCCTGTACTGTACAGTTCGGTATATCACTTTTCAGTTTTCCTGTACTCCTAATTGTGCGAGCGACACACATATCATTCCATTGAAAAGTACTGCTTTGCTTTTTTGTTCATTCGTTTGAAACTTGTTCCTGTGCTGTACAGTGCGTTATATCACTTTTCAGTTTTCCTGGTATAATAATTGAACAGGCGACACGTATGAGAATTAGTTAAAAAAGTAGTGCTTTGCTTTTCTGTTCTTTCATTGGAAACTTGTTCCTGTGCTGTACAGTGCGTAATATCACTTTTCAGTTTTCCTGTTATAATAATTGAACAGGCGACACGTATGTAAATTAGTTTTCAAAGTTGTGCTTTGCGTTTCTGTTCTTTCAATGGAAACTTGTTTCTTTGCCGTACAGTTCGATATATCACTTTTCACTTTTCCTGTATTCCTAATTGAGCAAGCGACACTATTTTGATTTAGTTTTTAAAGTGGTGCTTTTTTTTTCTGTTTTTTCTTTAGAAAATTGTTCCTGTGCTGTACAGTGCGTTATATCAATTTTCAGTTTTCCTGTATTCCTAATTGAGCGAGCGACACACATGTGAATCGGTTTAAAGTTAGTGCTTTGCTTTTCTGTTCTTTCGTTGGAAACTTGTTCCTGTGCTGTACAGTGTGATATATCACTTTTCAGTTTTCCTGTACTCCTAATTGAGAGTGCGTCACACATGTGTTAGTTTACACAGTAGTGCTTTTTACGTTTACGTTCTTTCATTGGAAACTTGTTGCTGTTAGGAACAAGTTAGGGTTAGGGTTAGGGTTAGGGTTAGGGTAAGGTTAGGGTTAGGGTTAGGGTTAGAGTTAGGGTTAGGGGGTTAGGGTTAGGGTTAGGGTTATATCACTTTTCAGTTTTCCTGTTATAATAATTGAACAGGCGACACGTATGTGAATTAGTTTTCAAAGTTGTGCTTTGCGTTTCTCTTCTTTCAATGGAAAGTTGTTTCTTTGCCTTACAGTTCGATATATCACTTTTCAATTTTCCTGTACTCCTAATTGTGCGAGCGACACACATATCATTCCATTTAAAAGTATTGCTTTGCTTTTCTGTTCTTTCGTTCGAAACTTGTTCCAGTGCTGTACAGTGCGTTATATCACTTTTCAGTTTTCTTGTTATAATAATTGAACAGGCGACACGTATGAGAATTAGTTAACAAAGTAGTGCTTTGCTTTTCTGTTCTTTCATTGGAAACTTGATCCTGTGCTGTACAGTGAGTTATATCACTTTTCAGTTTTCCTGTTATAATAATTGAACGGGCCACACATATGTGAATTAGTTTTCAAAGTTGTGCTTTGCCTTTCTGTTCTTTCAATGGAAACTTGTTTCTTTGCTGTGCAGTTCGATATATCACTTTTCGGTTTTCCTGTATTCTAAATTGAGCGAGCGACACACATGTGATTCCGTTTAAAGGTAGTGCTTTGCTTTTCTGTTCTTTCGTTGGAAACTTGTTCCTGTGCTGTACAGTGTGATATATCACTTTTCAGTTTTCCTGTATTCCTAATTGAGTTTGCGTCACACATGTGTTAGTTTACACAGTAGTGCTTTTTACGTTTACGTACTTTCATTGGAAACTTGTTCCAATTAGGAACAAGTTAGGGTTAGGGTTAGGGTTAGGGTTAGGGTTAGGGTTAGGGTTAGGGTAGGGTTAGGGTTAGGGTTAGGGTTAGGATTAGGGTTTAGGATTAGGGTTAGTGTTAGGGTTAGGGTTAGAGTTAAGGTTAGGCGGTTAGGGTTAGGGTTATATCACTTTTCAGTTTTCCTGTTATAATAATTGAACAGGCGACACGTATGTGCATTAGTTTACAAAGTTGTGCTTTGCATTTCTGTTCTTTCAATGGAAACTTGTTTCTTTGCCATACAGTTCGATATATCACTTTTCAGTTTTCCTGTATTCCTAATTGAGCGAGCGACACTATTTTGATTTAGTTTTTAAAGTGGTGCTTTGCTTTTCTGTTTTTTCTTTCAAAAATTGTTCCTGTGCTGTACAGTGCGTTATATCACTTTTCAGTTTTCCTGTATTCCTAATTGAGCGAGCAACACACTTGTGATTTAGTTTTTAAAGTAGTGCTTTACTTTTCTGTTCTTTCGTTCGAAACTTGTTCCTGTGCTGTACAGTGCGTTATATCACTTTTCAGTTTTCCTGTATTCCTAATTGAGCGAGCGACACACATCTGATTCGGTATAAAGTTAGTGCTTTGCTTTTTTGTTCTTTCGTTGGAAACTTGTTCCTGTGCTGTACAGTGTGATTTATCACTTTTCAGTTTTCCTGTATTCCTAATTGAGCGAGTGACACACATGTGATTTAGTTTACACAGTAGTGCTTTTTACGTTTACGTTCTTTCATTGGAAACTTGTTCCTGTTAGGAACAAGTTAGGGTTAAGGTTAGGGTTAGGGTTAGGGTTAGAGTTAGGGTTAGGTTTAGGGTTAGGGTTAGGGGTAGGGTTAGGGTTTAGGGTTAGGGTTATATCACTTTTCAGTTTTCCTGTTATAATAATTGAACAGGCGACACGTATGTGAATTAATTAACAAAGTAGTGCTTTGCTTTTCTTTTCTTTCATTGGAAACTTGTTCCTGTGCTGTACAGTGTGATATATCACTTTTCAGTTTTCCTGTATTCCTAATTGAGCGCGCGACACACATGTGATTAATTTACACAGTAGTGCTTTTTACGTTTACGTTCTTTCATTGGAAACTTGTTCCCTTAGGAACAAGTTAGGGTTAGGGTTAGGGTTAGGGTTAGGGTTAGATTTAGGGTTAAGGTTAAGGTAGGGTTAGGGTTACGGTTAGTGTTAGGGTTAGGGTTAGGGTTAGAGTTAAGTTTGGGGGTTAGGGTTAGGGTTATATCACTTTTCAGTTTTCCTGTTATAATAATTGAACAGGCAACACGTATGTGAATTAGTTTTCAAAGTTGTGCTTTGCGTTTCTCTTATTTCAATGGAAACTTGTTTCTTTGCCGTACAGTTCGATATATCACTTTTCAGTTTTCCTGTACTCCTAATTGTGCGAGCGACACACATATCATTCCATTGAAAAGTACTGCTTTGCTTTTTTGTTCATTCGTTTGAAACTTGTTCCTGTGCTGTACAGTGCGTTATATCACTTTTCAGTTTTCCTGGTATAATAATTGAACAGGCGACATGTATGAGAATTAGTTAACAAAGTAGTGCTTTGCTTTTCTGTTCTTTCATTGGAAACTTGTTCCTGTGCTGTACAGTGCGTAATATCACTTTTCAGTTTTCTTGTTATAATAATTGAACAGGCGACACGTATGTGAATTAGTTTTCAAAGTTGTGCTTTGCGTTTCTGTTCTTTCAATGGAAACTAGTTTCTTTGCTGTGCAGTTCGATATATCACTTTTCAGTTTTCATGTATTCTAAATTGAGCGGGCGACACACATGTGATTCTGTTTAAAGGTAGTGCTTTGCTTTTCTGTTCTTTCATTGGAAACTTGTTCCTGTGCTGTACAGTGTGATATATCACTTTTCAGTTTTCCTGTATTCCTAATTGAGAGTGCGTCACACATGTGATTTAGTTTACACAGTAGTGCTTTTTACGTTTACGTTCTTTCATTGGAAACTTGTTCCTATTAGGAACAAGTTAGCGTTAGGGTTAGAGTTAGTGTTAGGGTTAGGGTTAGGGTAGGGTTAGGGTTAGGGTTAGGGTTAGGGTTAGGGTTAGGGTAGGGTTAGGGTTAGGGTTAGGGTTAGGTTTAGGGTTTAGGGTTAGGGTTAGTGTTAGGGTTAAGGTTAGAGTTAACTTGGGCGGTTAGGATTAGGGTTATATCACTTTTCAGTTTTCCTGTTATAATAATTGAACAGGCCACACGTATGTGAATTAGTTTTCAAAGTTTGCTTTGCGTTTCTGTTCTTTCAATGGAAACTTGTTTCTTTGCCGTACAGTTCGATATATAACTTTTCAGTTTTCCTGTATTCCTAATTGAGCGAGCGACACTCATTTGATTTAGTTTTTAAAGTGGTGCTTTGCTTTTCTGTTCTCTCTTTCGAAAATTATTCCTGCGCTGTACAGTGTGATATATCACTTTTCAGTTTTCCTGTATTCCTAATTGAGCGAGCGACACACATGTGATTCCGTTTAAAGGTAGTGCTTTCCTTTTCTGTTCTTTCGTTGGAAAATTGTTCCTGTGCTGTACAGTGTGATATTTCACGTTTCAGTTTTCCTCTATTCCTAATTGAGCGAGCGACACACATGTGATTTAGTTTTTAAAGTGGGGCTTTACTTTTCTGTTCTTTCGTTCAAAACTTGTTCCTGTGCTGTACAGTGCGTTATATCACTTTTCAGTTTTCCTGTTATAATAATTGAACAGGCGACACGTATGTGAATTAGTTTTCAAAGTTGTGCTGTGCGTTTCTGTTCTTTTAATGGAAACTAGTTTCTTTGCTGTGCAGTTCGATATATCACTTTTCAGTTTTCATGTATTCTAAATTGAGCGGGCGACACACATGTGATTCTGTTTAAAGGTAGTGCTTTGCCTTTCTGTTCTTTCATTGGAAACTTGTTCCTGTGCTGTACAGTGTGATATATCACTTTTCAGTTTTCCTGTATTCCTAATTGAGAGTGCGTCACACATGTGATTTAGTTTACACAGTAATGCTTTTTACGTTTACGTTCTTTCATTGAAAACTTGTTCCTATTAGTAACAAGTTAGGGTTAGGGTTAGGGTTAGGGTTAGGGTTAGGGTATTTTTAGGGTTAGGGTTAGGGTTAGGGTTAGGGTTTAGGGTTAGGGTTAGTGTTAGGGTTAAGGTTAGAGTTAAGGTTGGGCGGTTAGGATTAGGGTTATATCACTTTTCAGTTTTCCTGTTATAATAATTGAACAGGCGACACGTATGTGAATTACTTAACAAAGTAGTGCTTTGCTTTTCTGTTCTTTCATTGGAAACTATTCCTGTGCTGTACAGTGTGTTATATCACTTTTCAGTTTTCCTGTATTCCTAATTGAGCGAGCAACCCACAGGTAATTTAGTTTTTAAAGTAGTGCTTTGCTTTTCTGTTCTTTCGTTCGAAACTTGTTCCTGTGCTGTACAGTGCGTTATATATCTTTTCAGTTTTTCTGTATTCCTAATTGAGCGAGCGACACACATGTGATTCGGTTTAAAGTTAGTGCTTTGCTTTTCTGTTCTTTCGTTGGAAACATGTTCCTGTGCTGTACAGTGTGATATATCACTTTTCAGTTTTCCTGTATTCCTAATTGAGCGAGCGACACATATGTGATTTAGTTTACACAGTAGTGCTTTTTATGTTTACGTTCTTTCATTGGAAACTTGTTTCTGAAACTTGTTCCTGTTAGGAACAAGTTAGGGTTAGTGTTAGGGTTAGGGTTAGGGTAGGGTTAGGGTTAGGGTTAGGGTTAGGGTTAGGATTAGGTTTAGGGTTAGGGTAGGGTTAGGGTTAGGGTTAGGGTTAGAGTTAGTGTTAGGGGGTTAGGGTTAGGGTTAGGGTTATATCACTTTTCAGTTTTCCTGATATAATAATTGAACAGGCGACACGTTTGTGAATTAGTTTTCAAAGTTGTGCTTTGCGTTTCTCTTCTTTCAATGGAAACTTGTTTCTTTGCCGTACAGTTCGATATATCACTTTTCAGTTTTCCTGTACTCCTAATTGTGCGAGCAACACACATATCATTCCATTTAAAAGTACTGCTTTGCTTTTCTGTTCTTCCGTTCGAAACTTGTTCCTGTGGTGTAGAGTGCGTTATATCACTTTTCAGTTTTCCTGTTATAATAATTGAACAGGTGACACGTATGAGAATTAGTTAACAAAGTAGTGCTTTGCTTTTCTGTTCTTTCATTGGAAACTTGTTCCTGTGCTGTACAGTGCGTTATATCACTTTTCAGTTTTCCTGTTATAATAATTGAACAGGCGACACGTATGTGAATTAGTTTTCAAAGTTGTGCTTTGCTTTTCTGTTCTTTCGTTCGAAACTTGTTCCTGTGCTGTACAGTGCGTTATATCACTTTTCAGTTTTCCTGTATTCCTAATTGAGCGTGCATCACACATGTGATTTAGTTTAAAGGTAGTGCTTTGCTTTTCTGTTCTTTCGTTGGAAACTTGTTCCTGTGCTGTACAGTGTGATATATCACTTTTCAGTTTTCCTGTATTCCTAATTGAGAGTGCGTCACACATGTGTTAGTTTACACAGTAGTGCTTTTTACGTTTACGTTCTTTCATTGGAAACTTGTTCCTATTAGGAACAAGTTAGGGTTAGGGTTAGGGTTAGGGTTAGGGTTAGGGTTAAGGTTAGGGTTAGGGTAGGGTTAGGGTTAGGGTTAGGGTTAGGGTTAGGGTTAGGATTAGGGTTTAGGGTTAGGGTTAGTGTTAGGGTTAGGGTTAGAGTTAAGGTTAGGCGGTTAGAGTTAGGGTTATATCACTTTTCAGTTTTCCTGTTATAATAATTGAACAGGCGACACGTATGTGAATTAGTTTTCAAAGTTGTGCTTTGCGTTTCTGTTCTTTCGTTGGAAACTTGTTTCTTTGCAATACAGTTCGATATATCACTTTTCAGTTTTCCTGTATTCCTAATTGAGCGAGTGACACTATTTTGATTTAGTTTTTAAAGTGGTGCTTTGCTTTTCTGTTCTTTCTTTCGAAAATTGTTCCTGTGCTGTACAGTGCGTTATATCACTTTTCAGTTTTCCTGTATTCCTAATTGAGCGAGCGACACACATGTGATTCGGTTTAAAGTTAGTGCTTTGCTTTTCTGTTCTTTCGTTGGAAACTTGTTCCTGTGCTGTACAGTGTGATATATCACTTTTCAGTTTTCCTGTATTCCTAATTGAGCGAGCGACATACTTGTGATTTAGTTTTTAAAGTAGTGCTTTGCTTTTCTGTTCTTTCGTTTGAAACTTGTTCCTGTACTGTACAGTTCGGTATATCACTTTTCAGTTTTCCTGTACTCCTAATTGAGCGAGCGACACACATGTGATTTAGTTTTTAAAGTGGTGCTTTACTTTTCTGTTCTTTCGTTCGAAACTTGTTCCTGTGCTGTACAGTGCATTATATCACTTTTCAGTTTTCCTGTTATAATAATTGAACAGGCGAAACGTATGTGAATTAGTTTTCAAAGTTGTGCTTTGCGTTTCTGTTCTTTCAATGGAAACTTGTTTCTTTGCTGTGCAGTTCGATATATCACTTTTCAGTTTTCCTGTATTCTAAATTGAGCGAGCGACACACATGTGATTCCGTTAAAGGTAGTGCATTGCTTTTCTGTTCTTTCGTTGGAAACTTGTTCCTGTGCTGTACAGTGTGATATATCACTTTTCAGTTTTCCTGTATTCCTAATTGAGAGTGCGTCACACATGTGTTAGTTTACACAGTAGTGCTTTTTACGTTTACGTTCTTTCATTGGAAACTTGTTCCTATTAGGAACAAGTTAGGGTTAGGGTTAGGGTTAGGGTTAGGGTTAGGGTTAGGGTAGGGTTAGGGTTAGGGTTAGGGTTAGAGTTAGGTTTAGGGGGTTAGGGTTAGGGTTAGGGTTAGGGTTTAGGGTTAGGGTTAGTGTTAGGGTTAGGATTAGAGTTAAGGTTAGGCGGTTAGGGTTAGGTTTATATCACTTTTCAGTTTTCCTGTTATAATAATTGAACAGGCGACACGTATGTGAATTAGTTTTCAAAGCTGTGCTTTGCGTTTCTCTTCTTTCAATGGAAACTTGTTTCTTTGCCGTACAGTTCGATATATCACTTTTCAGTTTTCCTGTACTCCTAATTGTGTGAGCGACACACATATCATTCCATTTAAAAGTACTGCTTTGCTTTTCTGTTCTTTCGTTCGAAACTTGTTCCTGTGCTGTACAGTGCGTTATATCACTTTTCAGTTTTCCTGTTATAATAATTGAACAGGCGACACGTATGAGAATTAGTTAACAAAGTAGTGCTTTGCTTTTCTGTTCTTTCATTGGAAACTTGTTCCTGTGCTGTACAGTGCGTTATATCACTTTTCAGTTTTCCTGTTATAATAATTGAACAGGCGACACGTATGTGATTTAGTTTAAAGGTAGTGCTTTGCTTTTCTGTTCTTTCGTTGGAAACTTGTTCCTGTGCTGTACAGTGTGATATATCACTTTTCAGTTTTCCTGTATTCCTAATTGAGAGTGCGTCACACATGTGTTAGTTTACACAGTAGTGCTTTTTACGTTTATGTTCTTTCATTGGAAACTTGTTCCTATTAGGAACAAGTTAGGGTTAGGGTTAGGGTTAGGGTTAGGGTTAGGGTTAGGGTAGGTTTAGGGTTAGGGTTAGGGTTAGGGTTAGGATTAGGGTTTAGGGTTAGGGTTAGTGTTAGGGTTAGGGTTAGAGTTAAGGTTAGGCGGTTAGAGTTAGGGTTATATCACTTTTCAGTTTTCCTGTTATAATAATTGAACAGGCGACACGTATGTGAATTAGTTTTCAAAGTTGTGCTTTGCGTTTCTGTTCTTTCGTTGGAAACTTGTTTCTTTGCAATACAGTTCGATATATCACTTTTCAGTTTTCCTGTATTCCTAATTGAGCGAGCGACACTATTTTGATTTAGTTTTTAAAGTGGTGCTTTGCTTTTCTGTTCTTTCTTTCGAAAATTGTTCCTGTGCTGTACAGTGCGTTATATCACTTTTCAGTTTTCCTGTATTCCTAATTGAGCGAGCGACACACATGTGATTCGGTTTAAAGTTAGTGCTTTGCTTTTCTGTTCTTTCGTTGGAAACTTGTTCCTGTGCTGTACAGTGTGATATATCACTTTTCCGTTTTCCTGTATTCCTAATTGAGCGAGCGACACACTTGTGATTTAGTTTTTAAAGTAGTGCTTTGCTTTTCTGTTCTTTCGTTCGAAACTTGTTCCTGTGCTGTACAGTGCATTATATCACTTTTCAGTTTTCCTGTTATAATAATTGAACAGGCGAAACGTATGTGAATTAGTTTTCAAAGTTGTGCTTTGCGTTTCTGTTCTTTCAATGGAAACTTGTTTCTTTGCTGTGCAGTTCGATATATCACTTTTCAGTTTTCCTGTATTCTAAATTGAGCGAGCGACACACATGTGATTCCGTTAAAGGTAGTGCATTGCTTTTCTGTTCTTTCGTTGGAAACTTGTTCCTGTGCTGTACAGTGTGATATATCACTTTTCAGTTTTCCTGTATTCCTAATTGAGAGTGCGTCACACATGTGTTAGTTTACACAGTAGTGCTTTTTACGTTTACGTTCTTTCATTGGAAACTTGTTCCTATTAGGAACAAGTTAGGGTTAGGGTTAGGGTTAGGGTTAGGGTTAGGGTTAGGGTAGGGTTAGGGTTAGGGTTAGGGTTAGAGTTAGGTTTAGGGGGTTAGGGTTAGGGTTAGGGTTAGGGTTTAGGGTTAGGGTTAGTGTTAGGGTTAGGATTAGAGTTAAGGTTAGGCGGTTAGGGTTAGGTTTATATCACTTTTCAGTTTTCCTGTTATAATAATTGAACAGGCGACACGTATGTGAATTAGTTTTCAAAGCTGTGCTTTGCGTTTCTCTTCTTTCAATGGAAACTTGTTTCTTTGCCGTACAGTTCGATATATCACTTTTCAGTTTTCCTGTACTCCTAATTGTGTGAGCGACACACATATCATTCCATTTAAAAGTACTGCTTTGCTTTTCTGTTCTTTCGTTCGAAACTTGTTCCTGTGCTGTACAGTGCGTTATATCACTTTTCAGTTTTCCTGTTATAATAATTGAACAGGCGACACGTATGAGAATTAGTTAACAAAGTAGTGCTTTGCTTTTCTGTTCTTTCATTGGAAACTTGTTCCTGTGCTGTACAGTGCGTTATATCACTTTTCAGTTTTCCTGTTATAATAATTGAACAGGCGACACGTATGTGATTTAGTTTAAAGGTAGTGCTTTGCTTTTCTGTTCTTTCGTTGGAAACTTGTTCTTGTGCTGTACAGTGTGATATATCACTTTTCAGTTTTCCTGTATTCCTAATTGAGAGTGCGTCACACATGTGTTAGTTTACACAGTAGTGCTTTTTACGTTTACGTTCTTTCATTGGAAACTTGTTCCTATTAGGAACAAGTTAGGGTTAGGGTTAGGGTTAGGGTTAGGGTTAGGGTTAGGGTAGGTTTAGGGTTAGGGTTAGGGTTAGGGTTAGGGTTAGGATTAGGGTTTAGGGTTAGGGTTAGTGTTAGGGTTAGGGTTAGAGTTAAGGTTAGGCGGTTAGAGTTAGGGTTATATCACTTTTCAGTTTTCCTGTTATAATAATTGAACAGGCGACACGTATGTGAATTAGTTTTCAAAGTTGTGCTTTGCGTTTCTGTTCTTTCGTTGGAAACTTGTTTCTTTGCAATACAGTTCGATATATCACTTTTCAGTTTTCCTGTATTCCTAATTGAGCGAGCGACACACTTGTGATTTAGTTTTTAAAGTAGTGCTTTGCTTTTCTGTTCTTTCGTTTGAAACTTGTTCCTGTACTGTACAGTTCGGTATATCACTTTTCAGTTTTCCTGTACTCCTAATTGAGCGAGCGACACACATGTGATTTAGTTTATAAAGTGGTGCTTTACTTTTCTGTTCTTTCGTTCGAAACTTGTTCCTGTGCTGTACAGTGTGATATATCACTTTTCAGTTTTCCTGTATTCCTAATTGAGAGTGCGTCACACATGTGTTAGTTTACACAGTAGTGCTTTTTACGTTTACGTTCTTTCATTGGAAACTTGTTCCTATTAGGAACAAGTTAGGGTTAGGGTTAGGGTTAGGGTTAGGGTTAGGGTTAGGGTTAGGGTTAGGGTTAGGGTAGGGTTAGGGTTAGGGTTAGGGTTAGAGTTAGGTTTAGGGGGTTAGGGTTAGGGTTAGGGTTAGGGTTTAGGGTTAGGGTTAGTGTTAGGGTTAGGATTAGAGTTAAGGTTAGGCGGTTAGGGTTAGGTTTATATCACTTTTCAGTTTTCCTGTTATAATAATTGAACAGGCGACACGTATGTGAATTAGTTTTCAAAGCTGTGCTTTCCGTTTCTCTTCTTTCAATGGAAACTTGTTTCTTTGCCGTACAGTTCGATATATCACTTTTCAGTTTTCCTGTACTCCTAATTGTGTGAGCGACACACATATCATTCCATTTAAAAGTACTGCTTTGCTTTTCTGTTCTTTCGTTCGAAACTTGTTCCTGTGCTGTACAGTGCGTTATATCACTTTTCAGTTTTCCTGTTATAATAATTGAACAGGCGACACGTATGAGAATTAGTTAACAAAGTAGTGCTTTGCTTTTCCGTTCTTTCATTGGAAACTTCTTCCTGTGCTGTACAGTGCGTTATATCACTTTTCAGTTTTCCTGTTAAAATAATTGAACAGGCGACACGTATGTGAATTAGTTTTCAAAGTTTTCTTTGCGTTTCTGTTCTTTCAATGGAAACTTGTTTCTTTGCTGTGCAGTTCGATATATCACTTTTCAGTTTTCCTGTATTCTAAATTGAGGGAGCGACACACATGTGATTCCCTTTAAAGGTAGTGCTTTGCTTTTCTGTTCTTTCGTTGGAAACTTGTTCCTGTGCTGTACAGTGTGATATATCACTTTTCAGTTTTCCTGTATTCCTAATTGAGAGTGCGTCACACATGTGTTAGTTTACACAGTAGTGCTTTTAACGTTTACGTTCTTTCATTGGAAACCTGTTCCTATTAGGAACAAGTTAGGGTTAGGGTTAGGGTTAGGGTTAGGGTAGGGTTAGGGTTAGGGTTAGGGTTAGGGTTAGGATTAGGGTTAGGGTTAGGGTAGGGTTAGGGTTAGGGTTAGGGTTAGAGTTAGGGTTGGCGGGTTAGGGTTAGGGTTAGGGTTATATCACTTTTCAGTTTTCCTGTTATAATAATTGAACAGGCGACACGTATGTGAATTAGATTTTCAAAGTTGTGCTTTGCGTTTCTCTTCTTTCAATGGAAACTTGTTTCTTTGCCGTACAGTTCGATATATCACTTTTCAGTTTTCCTGTACTCCTAATTGTGCGAGCGACACACATATCATTCCATTTAAAAGTACTGCTTTGCTTTTCTGTTCTTTCATTCGAAACTTGTTACTGTGCTGTACAGTGCTTTATATCACTTTTCAGTTTTCCTGTTATAATAATTGAACAGGCGACACGTATGAAAATTAGTTAACAAAGTAGTGCTTTGCTTTTCTGTTCTTTCATTGGAAACTTGTTCCTGTCCTGTACAGTGCGTTATATCACTTTTCAGTTTTCCTGTTATAATAATTGAACAGGCGACACGTATGTGAATTAGTTTTCAAAGTTGTGCTTTGCGTTTCTGTTCTTTCAATGGAAACTAGTTTCTTTGCTGTGCAGTTCGATATATCACTTTTCAGTTTTCATGTATTCTAAATTGAGCGGCGACACACATGTGATTCTGTTTAAAGGTAGTGCTTTGCTTTTCTGTTCTTTCATTGGAAACTTGTTCCTGTGCTGTACAGTGTGATATATCACTTTTCAGTTTTCCTGTATTCCTAATTGAGAGTGCGTCACACATGTGATTTAGTTTACACAGTAGTGCTTTTTACGTTTACGTTCTTTCATTGGAAACTTGTTCCTATTAGGAACAAGTTAGGGTTAGGGTTAGGGTTAGGGTTAGGGTTAGGGTAGGGTTAGGGTTAGGTTTAGGGTTAGGGTTAGGGTTTAGGGTTAGGGTTAGTGTTAGGGTTAAGGTTAGAGTTAAGGTTGGGCGGTTAGGATTAGGGTTATATCACTTTTCAGTTTTCCTGTTATAATAATTGAACAGGCGACACGTATGTGAATTAATTAACAAAGTAGTGCTTTGCTTTTCTTTTCTTTCATTGGAAACTTGTTCCTGTGCTGTACAGTGTGATATATCACTTTTCAGTTTTCCTGTATTCCTAATTGAGCGAGCGACACACATGTGATTCCGTTTAAAGGTAGTGCTTTCCTTTTCTGTTGTTTCGTTGGAAAATTGTTCCTGTGCTGTACAGTGTGATATTTCACGTTTCAGTTTTCCTCTATTCCTAATTGAGCAAGCGACACACATGTGATTTAGTTTTTAAACTTGGGCTTTACTTTTCTGTTCTTTCGTTCAAAACTTGCTCCTGTGCTGTACAGTGTGTTATATCACTTTTCACTTTTCCTGTTATAATAATTGAACAGGCGACACGTATGTGAATTAGTTAACAAAGTACTGCTTTGTTTTTCTGTTCTTTCATTGAAAACTTGTTCCTGTGCTGTACAGTGTGTTATATCACTTTTCAGTTTTCCTGTATTCCTAATTGAGCGAGCGACACTATTTTAATTTAGTTTTTAAAGTGGTGCTTTGCTTTTCTGTTCTTTCTTTCGAAAATTGTTCCTGTGCTGTACAGTGCGTTATATCACTTTTCAGTTTTCCTGTATTCCTAATTGAGCGAGCGACACACATGTGATTCGGTTTAATGTTAGTGCTTTGCTTTTCTGTTCTTTCGTTGGAAACTTGTTCCTGTGCTGTACAGTGTGATATATCACTTTTCAGTTTTCCTGTATTCCTAATTGAGCGAGCAACACACTTGTGATTTAGTTTTTAAAGTAGTGCTTTGTGATTTAGTTTTTAAAGTAGTGCTTTGCTTTTCTGTTCTTTCGTTTGAAACTTGTTCCTGTACTGTACAGTGTGATATATCACTTTTCAGTTTTCCGGTATTCCTAATTGAGCGAGCAACACACTTGTGATTTAGTTTTTAAAGTAGTGCTTTGTGATTTAGTTTTTAAAGTAGTGCTTTGCTTTTCTGTTCTTTCGTTTGAAACTTGTTCCTGTACTGTACAGTTCGATATATCACTTTTCAGTTTTCCTGTACTCCTAATTGAGCGAGCGACACACATGTGATTTAGTTTTTAAAGTGGTGCTTTACTTTTCTGTTCTTTCGTTCGAAACTTGTTCCTGTGCTGTACAGTGCATTATATCACTTTTCAGTTTTCCTGTACTCCTAATTGTGCGAGCGACACACATATCATTCCATTTAAAAGTACTGCTTTGCTTTTCTGTTCTTTCGTTCGAAACTTGTTCCTGTGCTGTACAGTGCGTTATATCACTTTTCAGTTTTTCTGTTATAATAATTGAACAGGCGACACGTATGTGAATTAGTTAACAAAGTAGTGCTTTGCTTTTCTGTTCTTTCATTGGAAACTATTCCTGTGCTGTACAGTGTGTTATATCACTTTTCAGTTTTCCTGTATTCCTAATTGAGCGAGCGACACACAGGTAATTTAGTTTTTAAAGTAGTGCTTTGCTTTTCTGTTCTTTCGTTCAAAACTTGTTCCTGTGCTGTACAGTGCGTTATATCACTTTTCAGTTTTTCTGTATTCCTAATTGAGTGAACGACACACATGTGATTCGGTTTAAAGTTAGTGCTTTGCTTTTCTGTTCTTTCGTTGGAAACTTGTTCCTGTGCTGTACAGTGTGATATATCACTTTTCAGTTTTCCTGTATTCCTAATGGAGCGAGCGACACATATGTGATTTAGTTTACACAGTAGTGCTTTTTATGTTTACGTTCTTTCATTGGAAACTTGTTGCTGTTAGGAACAAGTTAGGGTTAGGGTTAGGGTTAGGGTAGGGTTAGGGTTAGGGTTAGGGTTAGGGTTAGGATTAGGGTTAGGGTTAGGGTAGGGTTAGGGTTAGGGTTAGGGTTAGAGTTAGTGTTAGGGGGTTAGGGTTAGGGTTAGGGTTATATCACTTTTCAGTTTTCCTGATATAATAATTGAACAGGCGACACGTATGTGAATTACTTTTCAAAGTTGTGCTTTGCGTTTCTGTTCTTTCAATGGAAACTTGTTTCTTTGCTGTGCAGTTCGATATATCACTTTTCAGTTTTCTTGTATTCTAAATTGAGCGAGCGACACACATGCGATTCCGTTTAAAGGTAGTGCTTTGCTTCTCTGTTCTTTCGTTGGAAACTTGTTCCTGTGCTGTACAGTGTGATATATCACTTTTCAGTTTTCCTGTATTCCTAATTGAGAGTGTGTCACACATGTGTTAGTTTACACAGTAGTCCTTTTTACGTTTACGTTCTTTCATTGGAAACTTGTTCCTATTAGGAACAAGTTAGGGTTAGGGTTAGGGTTAGGGTTAGGGTTAGGGTTAGGGTTAGGGCAGGGTTAGGGTTAGGATTAGGGTTAGGGTTAGGATTAGGGTTTAGGGTTAGGGTTAGTGTTAGGGTTAGGGTTAGATTTAAGGTTAGGCGGTTAGGGTTAGGGTTATATCACTTTTCAGTTTTCCTGTTATAATAATTGAACAGGCGACACGCATGTGAATTAGTTTTCAACGTTGTGCTTTGCGTTTCTGTTCTTTCAATGGAAACTTGTTTCTTTGCCGTACAGTTCGATATATCACTTTTCAGTTTTCCTGTATTCCTAATTGAGCGAGCGACACTATTTTGATTTAGTTTTTAAAGTGGTGCTTTGCTTTTCTGTTCTTTCTTTCGAAAATTGTTCCCGTGCTGTACAGTGCTTTTCAGTTTTCCTGTACTCCTAATTGAGCGAGCGACACACATGTGATTCGGTTTAAAGTTAGTGCTTTGCTTTTCTGTTCTTTCGTTGGAAACTTGTTCCTGTGCTGTACAGTGTGATATATCACTTTTCAGTTTTCCTGTATTCCTAATTGAGTGAGCGACACACTTGTGATTTAGTTTTTAAAGTACTGCTTTGCTTTTCTGTTCTTTCGTTTGAAACTTGTTCCTGTACTGTACAGTTCGATATATAACTTTTCAGTTTTCCTGTACTCCTAATTGAGCGAGCGACACACATGTGATTTAGTTTTTAAAGTGGTGCTTTACTTTTCTGTTCTTTCGTTCGAAACTTGTTCCTGTGCTGTACAGTGCATTATATCACTTTTCAGTTTTCCTGTTATAATAATTGAACAGGCGACACGTATGTGAATTAGTTTTCAAAGTTGTGCTTTGCGTTTCTGTTCTTTCAATGGAAACTTGTTTCTTTGCTGTGCAGTTCGATATATCACTTTTCAGTTTTCCTGTATTCTAAATTGAGCGAGCGACACACATGTGATTCCCTTTAAAGGTAGTGCTTTGCTTTTCTGTTCTTTCGTTGGAAACTTGTTCCTGTGCTGTACAGTGTGATATATCACTTTTCAGTTTTCCTGTATTCCTAATTGAGAGTGCGTCACACATGTGTTAGTTTACACAGTAGTGCTTTTAACGTTTACGTTCTTTCATTGGAAACTTGTTCCTATTAGGAACAAGTTAGGGTTAGGGTTAGGGTTAGGGTAGGGTTAGGGTTAGGGTTAGGGTTAGGGTTAGGGTTAGGGTTAGGGTTAGGGTAGGGTTAGGGTTAGGGTTAGGGTTAGAGTTATGGTTAGGGGGTTAGGGTTAGGGTTAGGGTTATATCACTTTTCAGTTTTCCTGTTATAATAATTGAACAGGCGACACGTATGTGAATTAGTTTTCAAAGTTGTGCTTTGCATTTCTCTTCTTTCAATGGAAACTTGTTTCTTTGCCGTACAGTTCGATATGTCACTTTTCAGTTTTCCTGTACTCCTAATTGTGTGAGCGACACACATATCATTCCATTTAAAAGTACTGCTTTGCTTTTCTGTTCTTTCGTTCGAAACTTGTTCCTGTGCTGTACAGTGCTTTATATCACTTTTCAGTTTTCCAGTTATAATAATTGAACAGGCGACACGTATGAGAATTAGTTAACAAAGTAGTGCTTTGCTTTTCTGTTCTTTCATTGGAAACTTGTTCCTGTGCTGTACAGTGCGTTATATCACATTTCAGTTTTCCTGTTATAATAATTGAACAGGCGACACGTATGTGAATTAGTTTTCAAAGTTGTGCTTTGCGTCTCTGTTCTTTCAATGGAAACTAGTTTCTTTGCTGTGCAGTTCGATATATCACTTTTCAGTTTTCATGTATTCTAAATTGAGCGGCGACACACATGTGATTCTGTTTAAAGGTAGTGCTTTGCTTTTCTGTTCTTTCATTGGAAACTTGTTCCTGTGCTGTACAGTGTGATATATCACTTTTCAGTTTTCCTGTATTCCTAATTAAGAGTGCGTCACAGATGTGATTTTGTTTACACAGTAGTGCTTTTTACGTTTACGTTCTTTCATTGGAAACTTGTTCCTATTAGGAACAAGTTAGGGTTAGGGTTAGGGTTAGGGTTAGGGTTAGGGTAGGGTTAGGGTTAGGGTTAGGGTTAGGGTTAGGGTTTAGGGTTAGGGTTAGTGTTAGGGTTAAGGTTAGAGTTAAGGTTGGGCGGTTAGGATTAGGGTTATATCACTTTTCAGTTTTCCTGTTATAATAATTGAACAGGCGACACGTATGTGAATTAGTTCTCAAAGTTGTGCTTTGCAATTCTGTTCTTTCAATGGAAACTTGTTTCTTTGCCGTACAGTTCGATATATAACTTTTCAGTTTTCCTGTATTCCTAATTGAGCGAGCGACACTCATTTGATTTAGTTTTTAAAGTGGTGCTTTGCTTTTCTGTTCTTTCTTTCGAAAATTATTCCTGCGCTGTACAGTGCGTTATATCACTTTTCAGTTTTCCTGTATTCCTAATTGAGCAAGCGACACACATGTGATTCGGTTGAAAGTTAGTGCTTTGCTTTTCTATTCTTTCGTTGGAAACTTGTCCCTGTGCTGTACAGTGTGATATATCACTTTTCAGTTTTCCTGTATTCCTAATTGAGCGAGCGACACACATGTGATTTTGTTTAAAGGTAGTGCTTTCCTTTTCTGTTCTTTCGTTGGAAAATTGTTCCTTTGCTGTACAGTGTGATATTTCACGTTTCAGTTTTCCTCTATTCCTAATTGAGCGAGCGACACACATGTGATTTAGTTTTTAAAATGGGGCTTTTCTGTTCTTTCGTTCAAAACTTGTTCCTGTGCTGTACAGTGCGTTATATCACTTTTCAGTTTTCCTGGTATAATAATTGAACAGGCGACACGTATGTGAATTAGTTAACAAAGTACTGCTTTGTTTTTCTGTTCTTTCATTGGAAACTTGTTCCTGTGCTGTACAGTGTGTTATATCACTTTTATGTTTTACTGTATTTCTAATTGAGCGAGCGACACACAGGTAATTTAGTTTTTAAAGTAGTGCTTTGCTTTTCTGTTCTTTCAATGGAAACTAGTTTCTTTGCTGTGCAGTTCGATATATCACTTTTCAGTTTCCATGTATTCTAAATTGAGCAGGCGACACACATGTGATTCGGTTTAAAGTTAGTGCTTTGCTTTTCTGTTCTTTCGTTGGAAAATTGTTCCTGTGCTGTACAGTGTGATATATCACTTTTCAGTTTTCCTGTATTCCTAATTGAGAGTGCGTCACACATGTGTTAGTTTACACAGTAGTGCTTTTTACGTTTACGTTCTTTCATTGGAAACTTGTTCCTATTAGGAACAAGTTAGGGTTGGGGATAGGGTTAGGGTTAGGGTTAGGGTTAGGGTAGGGTTAGGGTTAGGGTTAGGGTTAGGGTTAGATTTAAGGTTAGGCGGTTAGGGTTAGGGTTATATCACTTTTCAGTTTTCCTGTTATAATAATTGAACAGGCGACACCCATGTGAATTAGTTTTCAAAGTTGTGCTTTGCGTTTCTGTTCTTTCAATGGAAACTTGTTTCTTTGCCGTACAGTTCGATATATCACTTTTCAGTTTTCCTGTATTCCTAATTGAGCGAGCGACACTATTTTGATTTAGTTTTTAAAGTGGTGCTTTGCTTTTCTGTTCTTTCTTTCGAAAATTGTTCCTGTGCTGTACAGTGCTTTTCAGTTTTCCTGTATTCCTAATTGAGCGAGCGACACACATGTGATTCGGTTTAAAGTTAGTGCTTTGCTTTTCTGTTCTTTCGTTGGAAACTTGTTCCTGTGCTGTACAGTGTATTATATCACTTTTCAGTTTTCCTGTTATAATAATTGAACAGGCGACACGTATGTGAATTAGTTTTCAAAGTTGTTCTTTGCGTTTCTGTTCTTTCAATGGAAACTTGTTTCTTTGCTGTGCAGTTCGATATATCACTTTTTAGTTTTCCTGTATTCTAAATTGATGGATCGACACACATGTGATTCCCTTTAAAGGTAGTGCTTTGCTTTTCTGTTCTTTCGTTGGAAACTTGTTCCTGTGCTGTACAGTGTGATATATCACTTTTCAGTTTTCCTGTATTCCTAATTGAGAGTGCGTCACACATGTGTTAGTTTACACAGTAGTGGTTTTTACGTTTACGTTCTTTCATTGGAAACTTGTTCCTATTAGGAACAAGTTAGGGTTAGGGTTAGGGTTAGGGTTAGGGTAGGGTTAGGGTTAGGGTTAGGGTTAGGGTTAGGATTAGGGTTAGGGTTAGGGTAGAGTTAGGGTTAGGGTTAGGGTTAGAGTTAGGGTTAGGGGGTAGGGTTAGGGTTAGGGTTATATCACTTTTCAGTTTTCCTGTTATAATAATTGAACAGGCGACACGTATGTGAATTAGTTTTCAAAGTTGTGCTTTGCGTTTCTCTTCTTTCAATGGAAACTTGTTTCTTTGCCGTACAGTTCGATATATCACTTTTCAGTTTTCCTGTACTCCTAATTGTGCGAGCGGCACACATATCATTTCATTTAAAAGTACTGCTTTGCTTTTCTGTTCTTTCGTTCGAAACTTGTTCCTGTGCTGTACAGTGCTTTATATCACATTTCAGTTTTCCTGTTATAATAATTGAACAGGCGACACGTATGTGAATTAGTTAACAAAGTAGTGCTTTGCTTTTCTGTTCTTTCATTGGAAACTATTCCTGTGCTGTACAGTGTGTTATATCACTTTTCAGTTTTCCTGTATTCCTAATTGAGCGAGCGACACACAGGTAATTTAGTTTTTAAAGTAGTGCTTTGCTTTTCTGTTCTTTCGTTCAAAACTTGTTCCTGTGCTGTACAGTGCGTTATATCACTTTTCAGTTTTTCTGTATTCCTAATTGAGTGAACGACACACATGTGATTCGGTTTAAAGTTAGTGCTTTGCTTTTCTGTTCTTTCGTTGGAAACTTGTTCCTGTGCTGTACAGTGTGATATATCACTTTTCAGTTTTCCTGTATTCCTAATGGAGCGAGCGACACATATGTGATTTAGTTTACACAGTAGTGCTTTTTATGTTTACGTTCTTTCATTGGAAACTTGTTGCTGTTAGGAACAAGTTAGGGTTAGGGTTAGGGTTAGGGTAGGGTTAGGGTTAGGGTTAGGGTTAGGGTTAGGATTAGGGTTAGGGTTAGGGTAGGGTTAGGGTTAGGGTTAGGGTTAGAGTTAGTGTTAGGGGGTTAGGGTTAGGGTTAGGGTTATATCACTTTTCAGTTTTCCTGATATAATAATTGAACAGGCGACACGTATGTGAATTAGTTTTCAAAGTTGTGCGTTGCGTTTCTGTTCTTTCAATGGAAACTTGTTTCTTTGCTGTGCAGTTCGATATATCACTTTTCAGGTTTCATGTATTCTAAATTGAGCGGGCGACACACATGTGATTCTGTTTAAAGGTAGTGCTTTGCTTTTCTGTTCTTTCATTGGAAACTTGTTCCTGTGCTGTACAGTGTGATATATCACTTTTCAGTTTTCCTGTATTCCTAATTGAGAGTGCGTCACACATGTGATTTAGTTTACACAGTAGTGCTTTTTACGTTTACGTTCTTTCATTGGAAACTTGTTCCTATTAGGAACAAGTTAGGGTTAGGGTTAGCGTTAGGGTTAGGGTTAGGGTAGGCTTAGGGTTAGGGTTAGGGTTAGGGTTTAGGGTTAGGGTTAGTGTTAGGGTTAAGGTTAGAGTTAAGGTTGGGCGGTGAGGATTAGGGTTATATCACTTTTCAGTTTTCCTGTTATAATAATTGAACAGGCGACACGTATGTGAATTAGTTTTCAAAGTTGTGCTTTGCATTTCTGTTCTTTCAATGGAAACTTTTTTCTTTGCCGTACAGTTCGATATATAACTTTTCAGTTTTCCTGTATTCCTAATTGAGCGAGCGACACTCATTTGATTTAGTTTTTAAAGTGGTGCTTTGCTTTTCTGTTCTGTCTTTCGAAAATTATTCCTGCGCTGTACAGTGCGTTATATCACTTTTCAGTTTTCCTGTATTCCTAATTGAGCAAGCGACACACATGTGATTCGGTTTAAAGTTAGTGCTTTGCTTTTCTATTCTTTCGTTGGAAACTTGTCCCTGTGCTGTACAGTGTGATATATCACTTTTCAGTTTTCCTGTATTCCTAATTGAGCGAGCGACACACATGTGATTTTGTTTAAAGGTAGTGCTTTCCTTTTCTGTTCTTTCGTTGGAAAATTGTTCCTTTGCTAAACAGTGTGATATTTCACGTTTCAGTTTTCCTCTATTCCTAATTGAGCGAGCGACACACATGTGATTTAGTTTTTAAAGTGGGGCTTTACTTTTCTGTTCTTTCGTTCAAAACTTGTTCCTGTGCTGTACAGTGCGTTATATCACTTTTCAGTTTTCCTGTTATAATAATTGAACAGGCGACACGTATGTGAATTAGTTAACAAAGTACTGCTTTGTTTTTCTGTTCTTTCATTGGAAACTTGTTCCTGTGCTGTACAGTGTGTTATATCACTTTTATGTTTTACTGTATTTCTAATTGAGCGAGCGACACACAGGTAATTTAGTTTTTAAAGTAGTGCTATGCTTTTCTGTTCTTTTGTTCGAAACTTGTTCCTGAGCTATACAGTGCGTTATATCACTTTGCAGTTTTCCTGTATTCCTAATTGAGCGAGCGACACACAGGTAATTTAGTTTTTAATGTAGTGCTTTGCTTTTCTGTTCTTTCGTTCGAAACTTGTTCCTGTGCGGTACAGTGCGTTATATCACTTTTCAGTTTTCCTGTATTCCTAATTGAGCGAGCGACACACATCTGATTCGGTTTAAAGTTAGTGCTTTGCTTTTCTGTTCTTTCGTTGGAACCTTGTTCCTGTGCTGTACAGTGTGATATATCACTTTTCAGTTTTCCTGTATTCCTAATTGAGCGAGTGACACACATGTGATTTAGTTTACACAGTAGTGCTTTTTACGTTTACGTTCTTTCATTGGAAACTTGTTCCTGTTAGGAAAACGTTAGGGTTAAGGTTAGGGTTAGGGTTAGGGTTAGGGTTAGGGTTAGGGTGAGAGTTAGGGTTAGGGTAGGGTTAGGGTTACGGTTAGGTTTAGGGTTAGGGTTAGGGTTAGGGTTAGAGTTTAGGGTTAGGGTTATATCACTTTTCAGTTTTCCTGTATTCCTAATTGAGAGTGCGTCACACATGTGTTAGTTTACACAGTAGTGCTTTTTACGTTTACGTTCTTTCATTGGAAACTTGTTCCTATTAGGAACAAGTTAGGGTTAGGGTTAGGGTTAGTGTTAGGGTTAGGGTTAGGGTAGGGTTAGGGTTAGGGTTAGGGTTAGGGTTAGGATTAGGGTTTAGGGTTAGGGTTAGGGTTAGGGTTAGGGTTAGAGATAAGGTTAGGCGGTTAGGGTTAGGGTTATATCACTTTTCAGTTTTCCTGTTATAATAATTGAACAGGCGACACGTATGTAAATTAGTTTTCAAAGTTGTGCTTTGCGTTTCTGTTCTTTCAATGGAAACTTGTTTCTTTGCCGTACAGTTCGATATATCACTTTTCAGTTTTCCTGTATTCCTAATTGAGCGAGCGACACTATTTTGATTTAGTTTTTAAAGTGGTGCTCTTTTTTTCTGTTTTTTCTTTCGAAAATTGTTCCTGTGCTGTACAGTGCGTTATATCAATTTTCAGTTTTCCTGTATTCCTAATTGAGCGAGCGACACACATGTGAATCGGTTTAAAGTTAGTGCTTTGCTTTTCTGTTCTTTCGTTGGAAACTTGTTCCTGTGCTGTACAGTGTGATATATCACTTTTCAGTTTTCCTGTATTCCTAATTGAGAGTGCGTCACACATGTGTTAGTTTACACAGTAGTGCTTTTTATGTTTACGTTCTTTCATTGGAAACTTGTTGCTGTTAGGAACAAGTTAGGGTTAGGTTTAGGGTTAGGGTTAGGGTTAGGGTAAGGTTAGGGTTAGGGTTAGGGTTAGGATTAGGGTTAGGGTTAGGGTAGGGTTAGGGTTAGGGTTAGGGTTAGAGTTAGGGTTAGGGGGTTAGGGTTAGGGTTAGGGTTATATCACTTTTCAGTTTTCCTGTTATAATAATTGAACAGGCGACACGTATGTTAATTAGTTTTCAAAGTTGTGCTTTGCGTTTCTCTTCTTTCAATGGAAACTTGTTTCTTTGCCGTACAGTTCGATATATCACTTTTCAGTTTTCCTGTACTCCTAATTGTGCGAGCGACACACATATCATTCCATTTAAAAGTATTGCTTTGCTTTTCTGTTCTTTCGTTCGAAACTTGTTCCAGTGCTGTACAGTGCGTTATATCACTTTTCAGTTTTCCTGTTATAATAATTGAACAGGCGAAACGTATGAGAATTAGTTAACAAAGTAGTGCTTTGCTTTTCTGTTCTTTCATTGGAAACTTGTTCCTGTGCTGTACAGTGAGTTATATCACTTTTCAGTTTTCCTGTTATAATAATTGAACAGGCCACACATATGTGAATTAGTTTTCAAAGTTGTGCTTTACCTTTCTGTTCTTTCAATGGAAACTTGTTTCTTTGCTGTGCAGTTTGATATATCACTTTTCAGTTTTCCTGTATTCTAAATTGAGCGAGCGACACACATGTGATTCCGTTTAAAGGTAGTGCTTTGCTTTTCTGTTCTTTCGTTGGAAACTTGTTCCTGTGCTGTACAGTGTGATATATCACTTTTCAGTTTTCCTGTATTCCTAATTGAGAGTGCGTCACACATGTGATTTAGTTTACACAGTAGTGCTTTTTACGTTTACGTTCTTTCATTGGAAACTTGTTCCTATTAGGAACAAGTTAGGGTTAGGGTTAGGGTTAGGGTTAGGGTTAGGGTTAGGGTAGGGTTAGGGTTAGGGTTAGGGTTAGGGTTAGGGTTAGGGTAGGGTTAGGGTTAGGGTTAGGGTTAGGGTTTAGGGTTAGGGTTAGTGTTAGG
This sequence comes from Meriones unguiculatus, assembly GCF_030254825.1. Lineage (NCBI taxonomy): Eukaryota > Metazoa > Chordata > Mammalia > Rodentia > Muridae > Meriones > Meriones unguiculatus. The sequence continues at coordinate 32,230,733 of NC_083361.1, forward strand.
GTTAAGGTTAGAGTTAAGGTTGGGCGGTTAGGATTAGGGTTATATCACTTTTCAGTTTTCCTGTTATAATAATTGAACAGGCCACACGTATGTGAATTAGTTTTCAAAGTTTGCTTTGCGTTTCTGTTCTTTCAATGGAAACTTGTTTCTTTGCCGTACAGTTCGATATATAACTTTTCAGTTTTCCTGTATTCCTAATTGAGCGAGCAACACTCATTTGATTTTGTTTTTAAAGTGGTGCTTTGCTTTTCTGTTCTTTCTTTCGAAAATTATTCCTGCGCTGTACAGTGCGTTATATCACTTTTCAGTTTTCCTGTATTCCTAATTGAGCAAGCGACACACATGTGATTCGGTTTAAAGTTAGTGCTTTGCTTTTCTGTTCTTTCGTTGGAAACTTGTCCCTGTGCTGTACAGTGTGATATATCACTTTTCAGTTTTCCTGTATTCCTAATTGAGCGAGCGACACACATGTGATTCCGTTTAAAGGTAGTGCTTTCCTTTTCTGTTCTTTCGTTGGAAAATTGTTCCTGTGCTGTACAGTGTGATATTTCACGTTTCAGTTTTCCTCTATTCCTAATTGAGCGAGCGACACACATGTGATTTAGTTTTTAAAGTGGGGCTTTACTTTTCTGTTCTTTCGTTCAAAACTTGTTCCTGTGCTGTACAGTGCGTTATATCACTTTTCAGTTTTCCTGTTATAATAATTGAACAGGCGACACGTATGTGAATTAGTTTTCAAAGTTGTGCTTTGCGTTTCTGTTCTTTCAATGGAAACTTGTTTCTTTGCCGTACAGTTCGATATATCACTTTTCAGTTTTCCTGTATTCCTAATTGAGTGAGCGACACTCATTTGATTTAGTTTTTAAAGTGGTGCTTTGCTTTTCTGTTCTTTCTTTCAAAAATTGTTCCTGTGCTGTACAGTGCGTTATATCACTTTTCAGTTTTCCTGTATTCCTAATTGAGCGAGCGACACACATGTGAATCGGTTTAAAGGTAGTGCTTTCCTTTTCTGTTCTTTCATTGGAAAATTGTTCCTGTGCTGTACAGTGTGATATTTCACTTTTCAGTTTTCCTGTATTCTTAATTGCGCGAGCGACACACATGTGATTTAGTTTTTAAAGTGGTGCTTTACTTTTCTCTTCTTTCGTTCGAAAATAGTTCCTGTGCTGTACAGTGCGTTATATCACTTTTCAGTTTTTCTGTTATAATAATTGAACAGGCGACACGTATGTGAATTAGTTAACAAAGTAGTGCTTTGCTTTTCTGTTCTTTCATTGGAAACTATTCCTGTGCTGTACAGTGTGTTATATCACTTTTCAGTTTTCCTGTATTCCTAATTGAGCGAGCGACACACAGGTAATTTAGTTTTTAAAGTAGTGCTTTGCTGTTCTGTTCTTTCGTTGGAAACTTGTTCCTGTGCTGTACAGTGTGATATATCACTTTTCAGTTTTCCTGTATTGCTAATTGAGCGAGCGACACATATGTGATTTAGTTTACACAGTAGTGCTTTTTATGTTTACGTTCTTTCATTGGAAACTTGTTCCTATTAGGAACAAGTTAGGGTTAGGGTTAGGGTTAGGGTTAGGGTAGGGTTAGGGTTAGGGTTAGGGTTAGGGTTAGGGTTAGGATTAGGGTTAGGGTTAGGGTAGGGTTAGGGTTAGGGTTAGGGTTAGAGTTAGGGTTAGGGGATTAGGGTTAGGGTTAGGGTTATATCACTTTTCATTTTTACTGTTATAATAATTGAACAGGCGACACGTATGTGAATTAGTTTTCAAAGTTGTGCTTTGCGTTTCTGTTCTTTCAATGGAAACTTGTTTCTTTGCCGTACAGTTCGATATATCACTTTTCAGTTTTCCTGTATTCCTAATTGAGCGAGCGACACTCATTTGATTTAGTTTTTAAAGTGGTGCTTTGCTTTTCTGTTCTTTCTTTCGAAAATTGTTCCTGTGCTGTACAGTGCGTTATATCACTTTTCAGTTTTCCTGTTATATTAATTGAACAGGCGACACGTATGTGAATTAGTTTTCAAAGTTGTGCTTTGCGTTTCTGTTCTTTCAATGGAAACTTGTTTCTTTGCTTTGCAGTTCGATATATCACTTTTCAGTTTTCCTGTATTCTAAATTGAGCGAGCGACACACATGTGATTCCGTTTAAAGGTAGTGCTTTGCTTTTCTGTTCTTTCGTTGGAAACTTGTTCCTGTGCTGTACAGTGTGATATATCACTTTTCAGTTTTCCTGTATTCCTAATTGAGAGTGCGTCACACATGTGTTAGTTTACACAGTAGTGCTTTTTACGTTTCCGTTCTTTCATTGGAAACTTGTTCCTATTAGGAACAAGTTAGGGTTAGGGTTAGGGTTAGGGTTAGGGTAGGGTTAGGGTTAGGGTTAGGGTTAGGATTAGGGTTAGGGTTAGGGTAGGGTTAGGGTTAGGGTTAGGGTTAGAGTTAGGGTTAGGGGGTTAGGGTTAGGGTTAGGGTTATATCACTTTTCAGTTTTCCTGTTATAATAATTGAACAGGCGACACGTATGTGAATTAGTTTTCAAATTTGTGCTTTGCGTTTCTCTTCTTTCAATGGAAAATTGTTTCTTTGCCGTACAGTTCGATATATCACTTTTCAGTTTTCCTGTACTCCTAATTGTGCGAGCGACACACATATCATTCCATTTAAAAGTACTGCTTTGCTTTTCTGTTCTTTCGTTCGAAACTTGTTCCTGTGCTGTACAGTGCGTTATATCACTTTTCAGTTTTCCTGTTATAATAATTGAACAAGCGACACGTATGAGAATTAGTTAACAAAGTAGTGCTTTGCTTTTCTGTTCTTTCATTGGAAACTTGTTCCTGTGCTGTACAGTGCGTTATATCACTTTTCAGTTTTCCTGTTATAATAATTGAACAGGCGACACGTATGTGAATTAGTTTTCAAAGTTGTGCTTTGCGTTTCTGTTCTTTCAATGGAAACTAGTTTCTTTGCTGTGCAGTTCGATATATCACTTTTCCGTTTTCATGTATTCTAAATTGAGCGGGCGACACACATGTGATTCTGTTTAAAGGTAGTGCTTTGCTTTTCTGTTCTTTCATTGGAAACTTGTTCCTGTGCTGTACAGTGTGATATATCACTTTTCAGTTTTCCTGTATTCCTAATTGAGAGTGCGTCACACATGTGATTTAGTTTACACAGTAGTGCTTTTTACGTTTACGTTCTTTCATTGGAAACTTGTTCCTATTAGGAACAAGTTAGGGTTAGGGTTAGGGTTAGGGTTAGGGTTAGGGTAGGGTTAGGGTTAGGGTTATGGTTAGGGTTAGGGTTTAGGGTTAGGGTTAGTGTTAGGGTTAAGGTTAGAGTTAAAGTTGGGCGGTTAGGATTAGGGTTATATCACTTTTCAGTTTTCCTGTTATAATAATTGAACAGGCGACACGTATGTGAATTAGTTTTCAAAGTTTTCTTTGCGTTTCTGTTCTTTCAATGGAAACTTGTTTCTTTGCCGTACAGTTCGATATATAACTTTTCAGTTTTCCTGCATTCCTAATTGAGCGAGCGACACTCATTTGATTTAGTTTTTAAAGTGGTGCTTTGCTTTTCTGTTCTTTCTTTCGAAAATTATACCTGCGCTGTACAGTGCGTTATATCACTTTTCAGTTTTCCTGTATTCCTAATTGAGCGAGCGACACACATCTGATTCGGTTTAAAGTTAGTGCTTTGCTTTTCTGTTCTATCGTTGGAAACTTGTTCCTGTGCTGTACAGTGTGATATATCACTTTTCAGTTTTCCTGTATTCCTAATTGAGCGAGTGACACACATGTGATTTAGTTTACACAGTAGTGCTTTTTACGTTTACGTTCTATCATTGGAAACTTGTTCCTGTTAGGAACAAGTTAGGGTTAAGGTTAGGGTTAGGGTTAGGGTTAGGGTTAGGGTTAGGGTTAGAGTTAGGGTTAGGTTTAGGGTTAGGGTTAGGGGTAGGGTTAGGGTTTAGGGTTAGGGTTATATCACTTTTCAGTTTTCCTGTTATAATAATTGAACAGGCGACACGTATGTGAATTAATTAACAAAGTAGTGCTTTGCTTTTCTTTTCTTTCATTGGAAACTTGTTCCTGTGCTGTACAGTGTGATATATCACTTTTCAGTTTTCCTGTATTCCTAATTGAGCGAGCGACACACATGTTATTTAGTTTACACAGTAGTGCTTATTACGTTTACGTTCTTTCATTGGAAATTTGTTCCCTTAGGAACAAGTTAGGGTTAGGGTTAGGGTTAGGGTTAGGGTTAGAGTGAGGGTTAAGGTAGGGTTAGGGTTACAGTTAGTGTTAGGGTTAGTGTTAGGGTTAGAGTTAAGTTTGGGGGTTAGGGTTAGGGTTATATCACTTTTCAGTTTTCCTGTTATAATAATTGAACAGGCAACACGTATGTGAATTAGTTTTCAAAGTTGTGCTTTGCGTTTCTCTTATTTCAATGGAAACTTGTTTCTTTGCCGTACAGTTCGATATATCACTTTTCAGTTTTCCTGTATTCCTAATTGAGCGAGCGACATTCATTTGATTTAGTTTTGAAAGTGGTGCTTTGCTTTTCTGTTCTTTCTTTCAAAAATTGTTCCTGTGCTGTACAGTGCGTTATATCACTTTTCAGTTTTCCTGTATTCCTAATTGAACGAGCGACAAACATGTGATTCGGTTTAAAGGTAGTGCTTTCCTTTTCTGTTCTTTCATTGGAAAATTGTTCCTGTGCTGTACAGTGTGATATTTCACTTTTCAGTTTTCCTGTATTCTTAATTGCGCGAGCGACACACATGTGATTTAGTTTTTGAAGTGGTGCTTTACTTTTCTCTTCTTTCATTCGAAAATTGTTCCTGTGCTGTACAGTGCGTTATATCACTTTTCAGTTTTTCTGTTATAATAATTGAACAGGTGACACGTATGTGAATTAGTTAACAAAGTAGTGCTTTGCTTTTCTGTTCTTTCATTGGAAACTATTCCTGTGCTGTACAGTGTGTTATATCACTTTTCAGTTTTCCTGTATTCCTAATTGAGCGAGCGACACACAGGTAATTTAGTTTTTAAAGTAGTGGTTTGCTTTTCTGTTCTTTCAATGGAAACTAGTTTCTTTGCTGTGCAGTTCGATATATCACTTTTCAGTTTTCTTGTATTCTAAATTGAGCGGGCGACACACATGTGATTCTGTTTAAAGGTAGTGCTTTGCTTTTCTGTTCTTTCATTTGATACTTGTTCCTGTGTTGTACAGTGTGATATATCACTTTTCAGTTTTCCTGTATTCCTAATTGAGAGTGCGTCACACATGTGGTTTAGTTTACACAGTAGTGCTTTTTACGTTTACGTTCTTTCATTGGAAACTTGTTCCTATTAGGAACAAGTTAGGGTTAGGGTTAGGGTTAGGGTTAGGGTTAGGGTTAGGGTAGGGTTAGGGTTAGGGTTATGGTTAGGGTTAGGGTTTAGCGTTAGGGTTAGTGTTAGGGTTAAGGGTAGAGTTAAGGTTGGGCGGTTAGGATTAGGGTTATATCACTTTTCAGTTTTCCTGTTATAATAATTGAACAGGCGACACGTATGTGAATTAGTTTTCAAAGTTTTCTTTGCGTTTCTGTTCTTTCAATGGAAACTTGTTTCTTTGCCGTACAGTTCGATATATAACTTTTCAGTTTTCCTGTATTCCTAATTGAGCGAGCAACACTCATTTGATTTAGTTTTTAAAGTGGTGCTTTGCTTTTCTGTTCTTTCTTTCGAAAATTATACCTGCGCTGTACAGTGCGTTATATCACTTTTCAGTTTTCCTGTATTCCTAATTGAGCGAGCGACACACATCTGATTCGGTTTAAAGTTAGTGCTTTGCTTTTCTGTTCTTTCGTTGGAAACTTGTTCCTGTGCTGTACAGTGTGATATATCACTTTTCAGTTTTCCTGTATTCCTAATTGAGCGAGTGACACACATGTGATTTAGTTTACACAGTAGTGCTTTTTACGTTTCCGTTCTTTCATTGGAAACTTGTTCCTATTAGGAACAAGTTAGGGTTAAGGTTAGGGTTAGGGTTAGGGTTAGGGTTAGGGTTAGGGTTAGGGTTAGGGTTAGGTTTAGGGTTAGGGTTAGGGGTAGGGTTAGGGTTTAGGGTTAGGGTTATATCACTTTTCAGTTTTCCTGTTATAATAATTGAACAGGCGACACGTAAGTGAATTAATTAACAAAGCAGTGCTTTGCTTTTCTTTTCTTTCATTGGAAACTTGTTCCTGTGCTGTACAGTGTGATATATCACTTTTCAGTTTTCCTGTATTCCTAATTGAGCGAGCGACACACATGTGATTTAGTTTACACAGTAGTGCTTTTTACGTTTACGTTCTTTCATTGGAAACTTGTTCCCTTAGGAACAAGTTAGGGTTAGGGTTAGGGTTAGGGTTAGGGTTAGAGTTAGGGTTAAGGTAGGGTTAGGGTTACGGTTAGTGTTAGGGTTAGTGTCAGGGTTAGGGTTAGAGGTAAGTTTGGGGGTTAGGGTTAGGGTTATATCACTTTTCAGTTTTCCTGTTATAATAATTGAACAGGCAACACGTATGTGAATTAGTTTTCAAAGTTGTGCTTTGCGTTTCTTTCATTTCAATGGAAACTTGTTTCTTTGCCGTACAGTTCGATATATCACTTTTCAGTTTTCCTGTACTCCTAATTGTGCGAGCAACACACATATCATTCCATTTAAAAGTACTGCTTTGCTTTTTTGTTCATTCGTTTGAAACTTGTTCCTGTGCTGTACAGTGCGTTATATCACTTTTCAGTTTTCCTGGTATAATAATTGAACAGGCGACACATATGAGAATTAGTTAACAAAGTAGTGCTTTGCTTTTCTGTTCTTTCATTGGAAACTTGTTCCTGTGCTGTACAGTGTGATATATCACTTTTCAGTTTTCCTGTATTCCTAATTGAGAGTGCGTCACACATGTGATTTAGTTTACACAGTAGTGCTTTTTACGTTTACGTTCTTTCATGGGAAACTTGTTCCTATTAGGAACAAGTTAGGGTTAGGGTTATTGTTAGGGTTAGGGTTAGGGTTAGGGTTAGGGTAGGGTTAGGGTTAGGGTTATGGTTAGGGGTAGGGTTTAGGGTTAGGGTTAGTGTTAGGGTTAAGGTTAGAGTTAAGGTTGGGCGGTTAGGATTAGGGTTATATCACTTTTCAGTTTTCCTGTTATAATCATTGAACAGGCGACACGTATGTGAATTAGTTTTCAAAGTTTTCTTTGCGTTTCTGTTCTTTCAATGGAAACTTGTTTCTTTGCCGTACAGTTCGATATATAACTTTTCAGTTTTCCTGTATTCCTAATTGAGCGAGCAACACTCATTTGATTTAGTTTTTAAAGTGGTGCTTTGCTTTTCTGTTCTTTCTTTCGAAAATTATACCTGCGCTGTACAGTGCGTTATATTACTTTTCAGTTTTCCTGTATTCCTAATTGAGCGAGCGACACTCATTTGATTTAGTTTTTAATGTAGTGCTTTGCTTTTCTGTTCTTTCGTTCGAAACTTGTCCCTGTGCGGTACAGTGCGCTTTATCACTTTTCAGTTTTCCTGTATTCCTAATTGAGCGAGGGACACACATCTGATTCGGTTTAAAGTTAGTGCTTTGCTTTTCTGTTCTTTCGTTGGAAACTTGTTCCTGTGCTGTACAGTGTGATATATCACTTTTCAGTTTTCCTGTATTCCTAATTGAGCGAGTGACACACATGTGATTTAGTTTACACAGTAGTGCTTTTTACGTTTACGTTCTTTCATTGGAAACTTGTTCCTATTAGGAACAAGTTAGGGTTAAGGTTAGGGTTAGAGTTAGGGTTAGGGTTAGGGTTAGGGTTAGAGTTAGGGTTAGGTTTAGGGTTAGGGTTAGGGTTAGGGTTAGGGTTTAGGGTTAGGGTTATATCACTTTTCAGTTTTCCTGTTATAATAATTGAACAGGCGACACGTATGTGAATTAATTAAGACAGTAGTGCTTTGCTTTTCTTTTCTTTCATTGGAAACTTGTTCCTGTGCTGTACAGTGTGATATATCACTTTTCAGTTTTCCTGTATTCCTAATTGAGCGAGCGACACACATGTGATTTAGTTTACACAGTAGTGCTTTTTACGTTTACGTTCTTTCATTGGAAACTTGTTCCCTTAGGAACAAGTTAGGGTTAGGGTTAGGGTTAGGGTTAGGGTTAGGGTTAGAGTTAGGGTTAAGGTAGGGTTAGGGTTACGGTTAGTGTTAGTGTTAGGGTTAGGGTTAGGGTTAGAGGTAAGTTTGAGGGTTAGGGTTAGGGTTATATCACTTTTCAGTTTTCCTGTTATAATAATTGAACAGGCAACACGTATGTGAATTAGTTTTCAAAGTTGTGCTTTGCGTTTCTTTCATTTCAATGGAAACTTGTTTCTTTGCCGTACAGTTCGATATATCACTTTTCAGTTTTCCTGTACTCCTAATTGTGCGAGCGACACACATATCATTCCATTTAAAAGTACTGCTTTGCTTTTTTGTTCATTCGTTTGAAACTTGTTCCTGTGCTGTACAGTGCGTTATATCACTTTTCAGTTTTCCTGGTATAATAATTGAACAGGCGACACGTATGAGAATTGGTTAACAAAGTAGTGCTTTGCTTTTCTGTTCTTTCATTGGAAACTTGTTCCTGTGCTGTACAGTGTGATATATCACTTTTCAGTTTTCCTGTATTCCTAATTGAGAGTGCGTCACACATGTGATTTAGTTTACACAGTAGTGCTTTTTACGTTTACGTTCTTTCATTGGAAACTTGTTCCTATTAGGAACAAGTTAGGGTTAGGGTTAGGGTTAGGGTTAGGGTTAGGGTTAGGGTTAGGGTAGGGTTAGGGTTAGGGTTAGGGTTAGGGTTAGGGTAGGGTTAGGGTTAGGGTTAGGGTTAGGGTTATGGTTTAGGGTTAGGGTTAGTGTTAGGGTTAAGGTTAGAGTTAAGGTTGGGCGGTTAGGATTAGGGTTATATCACTTTTCAGTTTTCCTGTTATAATAATTGAACAGGTGACACGTATGTGAATTAGTTTTCAAAGTTGTGCTTTGCATTTCTCTTCTTTCAATGGAAACTTGTTTCTTTGCCGTACAGTTCGATATATAACTTTTCAGTTTTCCTGTATTCCTAATTGAGCGAGCGACACTCATTTGATTTAGTTTTTAAAGTGGTGCTTTGCTTTTCTGTTCTTTCTTTCGAAAATTGTTCCTGTGCTGTACAGTGCGTTATATCACTTTTCAGTTTTCCTGTATTCCTAATTGAGCAAGCGACACACATGTGATTCGCATTAAAGTTAGTGCTTTGCTTTTCTGTTCTTTCGTTGGAAACTTGTCCCTGTGCTGTTCAGTGTGATATATCACTTTTCAGTTTTCCTGTATTCCTAATTGAGCGAGCGACACACATGTGATTCCGTTTAAAGGTAGTGCTTTCCTTTTCTGTTCTTTCGTTGGAAAATTGTTCCTGTGCTGTACAGTGTGATATTTCACGTTTCAGTTTTCCTCTATTCCTAATTGAGCGAGCGACACACATGTGATTTAGTTTTTAAAGTGGGGCTTTACTTTTCTGTTCTTTCGTTCAAAACTTGTTCCTGTGCTGTACAGTGCGTTATATCACTTTTCAGTTTTCCTGTTATAATAATTGAACAGGCGACACGTATGTGAATTAGTTTTCAAAGTTGTGCTTTGCGTTTCTGTTCTTTCAATGGAAACTAGTTTCTTTGCTGTGCAGTTCGATATATCACTTTTCAGTTTTCATGTATTCTAAATTGAGCGGGCGAAACACATGTGATTCTGTTTAAAGGTAGTGCTTTGCTTTTCTGTTCTTTCATTGGAAACTTGTTCCTGTGCTGTACAGTGTGATATATCACTTTTCAGTTTTCCTGTATTCCTAATTGAGAGTGCGTCACACATGTGATTTAGTTTACACAGTAGTGCTTTTTACGTTTACGTTCTTTCATTGGAAACTTGTTCCTATTAGGAACAAGTTAGGGTTAGGGTTAGGGTTAGGGTTAGGGTTAGGGTTAGGGTTAGGGTAGGGTTAGGGTTAGGGTTATGGTTAGGGGTAGGGTTTAGTGTTAGGGTTAGTGTTAGGGTTAAGGTTAGAGTTAAGGTTGGGCGGTTAGGATTAGGGTTATATCACTTTTCAGTTTTCCTGTTATAATCATTGAACAGGCGACACGTATGTGAATTAGTTTTCAAAGTTTTCTTTGCGTTTCTGTTCTTTCAATGGAAACTTGTTTCTTTGCCGTACAGTTCGATATATAACTTTTCAGTTTTCCTGTATTCCTAATTGAGCGAGCAACACTCATTTGATTTAGTTTTTAAAGTGGTGCTTTGCTTTTCTGTTCTTTCTTTCGAAAATTATACCTGCGCTGTACAGTGCGTTATATCACTTTTCAGTTTTCCTGTATTCCTAATTGAGCGAGCGACACTCATTTGATTTAGTTTTTAATGTAGTGCTTTGCTTTTCTGTTCTTTCGTTCGAAACTTGTTCCTGTGCGGTACAGTGCGCTTTATCACTTTTCAGTTTTCCTGTATTCCTAATTGAGCGAGCGACACACATCTGATTCGGTTTAAAGTTAGTGCTTTGCTTTTCTGTTCTTTCGTTGGAAACTTGTTCCTGTGCTGTACAGTGTGATATATCACTTTTCAGTTTTCCTGTATTCCTAATTGAGCGAGTGACACACATGTGATTTAGTTTACACAGTAGTGCTTTTTACGTTTCCCTTTTTACGTCCCCTGGAGGAGTGTCCTTAGCCTGCCTCCCCCAAAGCAGATGCTCTGCCTGTCGTGTGCACTGACATGGGGAAGCCTGCCTACTTGGGTCTCTTGTCTCTTCACCTTCTTGTGGCCTCCATTCCCCATTTCTCGCCTTCCTGTTTTTTTTTTTTTTTAATCGTTTCTTTCACTTCCCATTTCTGTTGCTTTTTGTGGCTCTTTTCTCTCAACCAGCAACAGCTGTACTCCCACTAAGGACCCATTTCCCGGATGAACATCATCAGTATGATGCCCTGTAGAACAGTACTTCCTTCTGGCATCTGGAGTTCGGGGTCTGTTCACTGCCTTAACTGCAAATGGTTACAGGAGCACAAAGCCAGTGCTGGTGGTGTGGAGCACCTGTGACATCTATTCTCAGGGCAGAAGCTACCTACGGCTCAGCAGGGGCTCACCTCTCTACAGGCAGAGCTGGAAAGAAGAGGACCTGGAGGATGAATTTAGGCCATCTAGATTTGACCATCCCCTGGGGGGCGTAAGCAGTTAAGCCCCTTTGATGGTTGAGCCCTGGGGTGCTGGTGACACAGACTGAGTAGGGAGCAGGGACCAGGCAGGTCCAGAGCATAGTGTGGAAAAGGCTCTGGGGTGTGGCTGGAACTCCCAGGAAAGCTTGTTGTCTGAAATGGAGTCGAAAGTGGCTGCTGGGCTGGAGAGATGGCTCAGAGGTTAAGAGCAGTGACTGCTCTTTCAGAGGACCCGAGTTCAATTCCCAGCACCCACATGGCAGCTCACAACTGTCTGTAATAACTCCTCACACAGACATACACACAAACACTGATGTACATAAAAAAAAAGTTCAGTGCAAAAATGGCTGCTAAAAGTGACATCTGAGGGGCATGAGAGGGATTCTCAGACAAAGAGCTTCAAGTCAGACTTGAAGGAGATGCCAGGTACAGTGGAGGAGAGTGATCCATGTAAGTTAATGGTCACAGGTCGATTCCCTACTCACATGAGTTAGGTTCACAATTGCACTGAAGGAAGGGCACACTGCTGTGGTATGAACAAGGTGGCAGAAATGGATGGCAGTAAGGAGGGTTGATCCTGAATGCAGGAAGGAATGAGACAGTTACTGGTTTGGGACCCTGTGTGGAAAACAGAGCACCCGTGCCAAGGACTGTAAATGTCTCAAATGGCAAAGCTGCCTCTGCTGCCAGTAACAGAAAGAAAAGCACTGGGAGGACAGAGGTGGTGCTGGGTGAGGATGAGGGTGAAAGGGGAGCTGAGGCCAGGTGCGAATGTTTCCAGCTCAGGAGCTCTCTGAAGTTCAGGGCTGTGCAGGGAGTGACACAGGCATGCCTCACACCTGGCTCAAGCAACGTAGGAAATGAAGCAGGTTTGAGGGGAAACAGGTTAAGCCTGGAATCCCCAGGCCCAGTGGGGTGGAGAAAGGAATGTTAGGCCCAGCAAGAGCCTAATGGGCTCAGCAGGGTCTTAACTACCAAAAGAAGCACTTAAAAGAGACTCTCGGAGACCGACCGTTGCAAATGCATGAGGTTTTATTTTTACTATTGCACAATAGGGTCACCCCTGCTAGTCAGCAAGGAGCGGCCCTGGGAGACAAAGACCTTAGGTTTTTAAAAGGCAGAAGGTGGGAATCTCCTGGAGTTGCTATCTTGGCAATTTTAGGATTGGAGGAGGTGTTTAACTTTTAAAATAATTGGTTGGTTCTGGGCACCCTTAGGTCCAGTCAGTCCTGCCATAAATATCTGATCTCCAAGTCAGTTTGGAATTTCTTGCCACATGAGGTATAGCCACAGTTAAAGATGGGAGAGTAACTAATTTATCCCGTGTCTTTTCTGAGGAATGGGGGTTACAGGCTTTGGATCAAAGGTCAGGAACTATGCAGGAGAAGGATTGGGGTCATTTGGCCCGGTTTTCAAACAAAGCCCATTTCCCAGGCGTCAATCGGTGATTTACTCTTCATTTAGTAGGGATCTCTGCTTGTTCTCTTTCTCCAGCACTCCGCTAAGTGCCCAGATGTATTTCTCTTATGCATGAATTCCATTTCAGGGTGTCAGATCATCACCTAACTCATTCTTCAAATGTGGCTAATGGAAAGAGCTAGGGCTTGGGTGCCAGGGGGCCTGGTTTCTAATCCGTACTCCCCGGAACTTTTACAAGCTGCAATCCAGCGGCCACAGCTCAGGTGCCAGCAGTGGGCGGCAGCACTGAAGGCTGGGACAGGGCATGAAGAAAGCCTAACTCAATTCTCCCTCTCCTTGCTCACCCCTAGAGTAGTCTGAAACCATGTGCGCTTAGCCGGGGCCTGGGGAGAGAGCTCAGTGGGTAGAGGTGCTCACTGTGTAAACATGAGGACTGAGTCCTCAGCACCCACATACAAAGCCACACCAGTGTGCGGATCTGTAACCACAGCACTGGAGGGGTAGAGACAGGAGGTTCCCCAGAGCCTGCTAGCCAACCAAGGAAGCCAAATTGGTGAGCTCTGGTCCCAGTGGAAAACTGTCTCCAAAAATAATGTGGGAAGCACAGACCATCCCCAGTCCTCATGCACACACATACGTGCCTTCATAGTTATATGCACAAGCACACACACACACACACACACACACACAACATTAATTTGTGCTACAAACAAAAATATAACCTTAAGTTTGTCTGTGCCTTCTACACTTAATTCACGGAGACATGTTTTTCTCCCAGCTATAATCAGATCAGCCCAGGCATCACCTCTGCAGGACCACTATTGGAAACAGTCTGTATCTGCTTGTTAGGAAAACAAAACCTCCACCCTGACCCAGTGTGAGATCTTCGCTCCTCTGCACTTGAAGGAAGGCAGGTTGTGTCTCCTAGCCTGCCTATGCTCTTCTGAGCCTAGCCACTGTCTGGTCTGTGAGCCCAGCTCCTGCCTCAGGCTGGGCTGGTGTGTAGAAGGTCCTTACCAGCTAGCTGAACAGTATGCCCCACAGCTAATGTTGCCTCTTCTCCTGTGCTCTTTCCAGCTTTGAGACCCTTCTGCAGTTCCCTCGGTGCAGGCAGACTCCCCCAGCATTGCTGGTGACCACTTCCATAGCCTCCAGGTCCAGGGGTTACCACCTGCTCTGGCTCCTGAAGACCCTCCCCCACCTAATGGCCCCTTGGACAGACCCCACCGGACCCCCTCCTGCATGGGCCCACAAGTGACACTCTAAGAATAAACAGGCGGCTGCCTTGACCCTGTCCCCACTATCTACCTCACCTTCTCAGATAGAAGAACTCTGTGTCCACCCCTTCAGGAGATTCATTTCCAAGTGCTCTGAGTCACTGGCTAGAGATAGCTGCTCTAGCTCTCCCCTGTACCCCTGGAGGAAGAACCATGGGCAGTACATGTCCCAGTGTTGCTGTCTCTGCAGACACTCCCCCCACATGGCCTTAGCTGTACACCTGGCAAGGAAGGCCGTGAATCATGGGATCAGTTGCTTGGTTCAGCATCCCATTGGTGTGTCTTATGTCCTGGAGCCCGGTCAAAACGTCCATTTTAACATTCATGACATCCATCTCAGGTTTTAGTTAGTCATGTTTAAATGTAAGCTTGGTGGGGGCTTGGCTTCAACCCATTCATTCCACATTCCAGCATAGAGTAGGCATAATCACTAAAATAATGAATTAACAGTAACTAGAGGAGCCCCCATGTCCTCAACCTGTGAGCATTAGACGTAGGAACCCTACCATAGGAATGAGCCCTACCCCTGCCCCCAGAGCTGGGAACCCAACCCAGGGCCTTGCATTTGCTAGGCAAGTGCTCTACCACTGAGCTGAAGCCACAACCTCCAAAATGATTTTTTATTTAACATTTGCTGCACCACTGGAATCTGTTGGCCACAGTAAGCACCTAAGAAAATGGTTATAAATAAAATAACATGCCCAGGCAAAGGGCTACAGTGTGTGTGTGTGTGTGTGTGTGAGAGAGAGAGAGAGAGAGAGAGAGAGATATCTCAGGATGGCCTTCTGATCCTCGTCCTTCCACCTCCATTGGCGAGGTTAGAGGCATGTGACACTCCATCTGTTTTATGAGGTGCCAGAGCTTGAACCTCAGGCTTCATGTGTGCTAAGAAGCACTCTACAGCTGAGCCACATCTCCAGCCCAGGTCTAAGCCAGATCCAGGACAGCGCAGCATCCCTCCTGCCCTTCCTCCAAACCTTCCCTGACCACGCTGTTTAAAACCCCAGTAACAGATACTCTGTGCTACATGAGTCTTTCCTGACAATGCGGACCTCTCCATCCAGCCAGGGCAGCTGCCAGCCACTGCCCTGGACACAAGAAAGGGCCGGAACCCTGGACTCAAGAGCCTGCAGGGTCCAAGCCAGGAGGCAGTGGGCAAGGGAGTGGGGCACTGTGAGAGGTTGGCAAGAAGGTAAAGAGAAAGGTTAGGTAAGGCCAATGCATTTTAAGGGCTTCCTGCTGGCACTTCCCCCTTTCCATGCAACTTTTAAGAATCGGTTGATTTCTAGAGCTAGAAGGAATTGTTAATATTATCAGATTCTGTGGTTTTTAAACAGATCTGAGCCAAAGACAAAGATGCTTATTTAAATGAACTTTTACCTGTCAGCCAATAAGAAAATCAGATAAATGCTGTTCATCTGGTTCTGAGTGGACAATGAACACACACATATGTATAATTACATGCACACAAACACACATATACAACATGCACATAAACACATACATATCACCTATGCAAATGCATACCTACACATATAGATACACATACATTCACTCTACCCACACGAACACACATACATATATGAAATATACACACACACAAACATATATCAAGAAACATAGACACACAGTTTTCGCACTGGGTCAGTGAGTGCTCATGAAACAGTGTGTCCAGACACCGTGAGTAGAAGGCTCTGAGCACCCTCCACCATCACCATGGTCAAGGGCTATCCAGAGGTCAGGAGTAGACGAGCAGTAGAGCAACATCTCCCTTGATCACAGAGTACTGTCCTCTTCTCAAAGGTCACCTATTCTATTCTATTAGCATTTGTGGAGACAAAAGAGCCCTTTCATGGGGCCACTGAGTACTTCCCTGTAGATTTAATGCCACAAACAACCGCACTCCCGTCACAGATGCGCATTGTTGTATTAACCAGGCATGCAGTTCTTTCACCTTCTCAGAGCCATGTAAATTGCAGCTAATTGTGCAGCCCCATCGCTATCTTTCCTTTAAATGTGCTTTGCAGCAGCGTGGAGTGATTTGCTGAGGTGCAGATAAACTCCATCTCGCAGCCAGTCTGGGAGTCCAGTAAGAGTTGCAGAAAAAAATGAGCACAGTTTGCTCTCAACAAACCTTTGCTCAGAGGTGACCACTGCTTCCTGTCTTTGGGACTTAGAAGCAATCTGTTGAGTAACGTGTCTAGGCTCTCGCCAAGGACTCCAGTCGGCAATTCCCACCCAAGTTGCTTAAGGTTTCCAGACCTCCTGCTTGCTGGGCAGCGTCCAGGGCACAGACATGTGTTGGTATAATGTTTTCTCTTAATGTCTACACCTTACCCTTGTTCATTTAAATGCTGATTTCTCCCCCACCCCACCCCCAACTCTCTGTTTCAATCCGGATATTGCATTGTGATAATCATTCTAAGCATCCTGTCTCAACTCTTGTGTAAACAGGAACAAAATAAAGCAACTGGACACAATGTTGAGCAGGGAGGAGCCAGAGGACAGGAAAGAGGGGAGAAGCCAGAAGGCAGGAGAAGAGTGGGAGGAGAAGGGGCGAGAGAGAGTGAGGAGAGCAGAGCTGGAGGAGAGATCTTGGAGGACGTGGAGCATGAACCAGACCTAAGATTTCACAAAAAAGCAAGTATAATGTGGGAAATCTAAATGTTAGGAAACTGAGGGCTTGGAGGTTTAGGAGGGAGTAAATTTTGCCAAGCATTGTGTTCTAGGTTAACTAAAAACCCAGTCTCTGTGTGGTGATTTGGTTTTACAGCTGCTTAAGATTAACAGCAAAATTTACTAGAAGATAAAAAAATATAGTAAATATTAATAGTCACCTACAACAGATATTGCTTCTTCATCTCTGTCGCTCTACGTTTTATCACAGGGATGGGCCACTCTCCCCTGGAGCGTTCAGTTCGGTGTAATTATTTCTGTAACAGCAACCCAGGCAGAGCTCAGGCCAGCTCAAGAACAGACTTCACAATCAAGCTTGCGTCCTCACTGCGAGCTGCTACATAATTACGTCTCTGATCCTGAGAGATGAGCTCATGGGAGAGCTTCAAGGATCCGACACAGTTCCATACAGGAGGTGCTCCTATGGGGTCTGCTACCTATCTGCATGGCTGTTACTGTAAGAAGGTGGGAGAAAGCAGGCCAGGCATGGATGAAGGCCCACATGTGAGGAAACATTTATGGGTACACACTGGGTTACATTTCAAGGTAATGCATGCGGAAAACACTCTCTTCCTTCGGCAGCTTGGGTTCTTACAGAAAAGAAATCTTGAGAGATTGTCTATCTCTGTACTGTGAATCTGCAGCCCCGGTCAGATGCATGTCTTAGGGGGCAGCCCCTGCTGATTCCTGGAGGAGCACACCTTTTGGGGTACACACAGTGGGGTTTGTGGGCAGAGGCTTCTGGACTGTTCCTAGTGCTGAGGGAGCTCACCAGAGGACTTGGATATTCCCTGAGGTCTCTTGCCTCAGAGAGACAGGACCAGGTACAAGGCGGCTCCACAGAACACTGCAAACCCAGCACGGAAAAGACAGCCCTTGTGTGGAAAACCGCAGAAATGTCGTGCCAGGCCTCTCAGCTGCACTGGGCTTTACATGTTCTAGGTTGATTTTTAGAGCCAATGTGTGTGTGTGTGCGTGTGTGTTGTTTTTTTGTTTTTGTTTTTGTTTTTGTTTTTGTTTTTTGGTGGGGTGTTCTTTTAAAGTTCTTGAGTAAGTCCTTTTATTTTTTTCAGTTTAAAACAGAAACAAAACCAGAGGTTGCGAATCCTTTCATATTCTCACGTTATAGATAGGTCAGCAGGGGGATGCCATTGATTGCCCTCTGAAAGTGACCCCTCCAGTGCTGCCTTGGCATCAGCCCATCAGAGAACTTGGCAGCACTCACTCTACTAGCTGAAGGCGAGGCAGTGACTGACTGGGTGGGTGGGGCCGGCTTTGGCTTTCTTTTTCCTTAGGTACCTACTTCTGGCTGAATGGTCTGGGCCTGACCCAGAAAGGCCTCCACTCCCTGCGCTAACCCTGACCAAAGTCCAGCAGGAGTCTGGAGTCACTGAGAATGAAACCCCAGCAGCCAGGAAGCCAAGCCCAGAGGTAAAAGGCACACAAAACATCTGGCCTCTGCACTCATAGCCTTAATAAACACTGGCAGAAACCCACAGCCTGTTAGCTGTCCCGTCCCTCCTCCACACCCTGACCATGGTGCATGTTGGGGCTTTGACACCAGCCTTTAGCAAGCAGTTCAGAGGAGGTCCAGGTTCCTGCTCTGAAAAGCTCTGCAGTTTGTCCAAAGCTGTGGTGCCACCTTGGGGAGTGGCACCAATTCACTGAAGGGCATCCTGCGAGGACGCATGCCGGATGGGTAGTTACCTCACACAGCTGCTCTCAGCGCAGGCCAGAATGGAATGTGGCTTCCCCATGCTGGCTTAGGGGACTTCTTCAGCTGAACCATCACTAAACCGCTGAGATCAGAGATTCCTCCCTGTGAAAGCTGGCTGTCCTGTGCCATCCTCTCCCACTGCAAATGACAAGGGCGACCACAAGATATTCCATTTGAAATCTGTCTTAATGCTTCTCTATTAAACCTGAAAAGAATCTTTATTATTTAAAAACAGTTAGTGACCAGTTGCTGGGAGGCCCCAAAACTTGTGTTGAAACATCCAGTGCTAAGGAACTGGAGAGCTGGCTCAGCAGTTAAGTGCACTCACAGTTTTTGCAGAGGACCCAGGTGCCCTTCTCAGAATCCATATGATGGCTCAAAACCTTCTGTTCCTCCAGTTTCAGGGAATCTAGCACTTTCTCTGGCCTTCACAGGCACCGTGCATGCACATGGTACGTATACATACAGACAGACCCCTCCATGATATGGCTAAGGGAAAAGTGTTTATTGTGCATAGGAGAAGAGAACATCCAGAGGCATCTGGAAGAGTCCAAACACAGAGAGAAAGTAGTAGATTGAACATGGCCAGCAGACTGGACCTGTCAGGGATAGAAGCAGGAGCAGAGAGGAAAAAAATAAAGGGGAAGAAGGGGGAGACAGAAAGGATGACAGAGACAGAGGCAGACAGGCAGGCAGACAGACAGACAGACAGACAGAGACAGAGACAAAAAGTAGCCAAAGTAGCAGGGTTATAAGGAGGATGAGTGGTGGAGGGGAGGGAAGCCTGTGAGCTGGAAGGAGTTTAGGGGAGGGGAGGAGGGGAGAAAGGCTAGGGGGATACATGGACTTTGGAATGTTTAACAGGTACCTGTGATGCTGAAGGACCCTGAAGATGGACATGCACTTTGCTGTGCTAATAGGCACTGCAGAGAACCATTTGTCCCTTGTGGAATTTAGGGAAAGAGAGTTTCTTTTGGACCTGACAACTTACACACATACAATACAAGTAAGATAATGAACTCCAGTGCTAGTCCCTATCACTCATGCACAAGCAGACAAAGGGTTTAGCAGTGTCAGAAATTACCACAGCTAAGTTGCACGGATGTACCTGTTCTAGGATGCCCATGGATGTGTCAGTTTTCGGGATTCTCTGGTTCCTTCAAGGCCTTGTACAGGAATATATATTTAGCTATCATGTTGAGCTGGGGAATCCAGATTCTAGAAGATCCTCCATGGCCAAGAACTTTCTCAGCTGTTTTATGGCTGGGGTTTCCGATGATAAGGAGCCACTCCTAAAGTGACTAGAAAGGCTCCTTTTGCTTGGCGTTAGCATTAAGTTACAGGAATTGGAGATATGGGCCTTGGAGAGGGAAGCATTACATTCAAGTGAGGCTAGCTTTAAAGAGTTATATTGTGCAGTTTGTTTTTTTTAAGATCTTGAAAAACTGAATTCAGTTCCTCTCTTAGCCATGTGAGAAAACACAACATAGAAACATACTAGATGGAGAAAGCAGCCTTCATGCCACCCAGAATCTGCTGGTGTCTTAATCTTGACTTGGCAACTGTAAGACCTAGGGTCTCACAGCTCAGGAGTTTAAGATCACGCCCTTCCCAGAAACTCCCCCAGACCAAGACTCGTTACAAAAGCAAGAGGTTTATTAACCATTGTACAATGGGGTCACCCCTGCCGGTCAGCAAAGAGTGGCACCAGGAAACAAAGGCCTTTAGGTTTTTAAAAGAAAAATTGCGGGAAATTTGAAGTTGCAGTTTTGGCAATTTAGGATTGGATGAGGAAGTTATAAAGTAAGATAATTGGTTAGTCTTAGGTGCTCAAGCTTGGCCAGTCCTGCCAAGTGTGGATGTAGCTGCAATTTAAGATGGGGGTGGTTAGCTCATCCTTGAAGATTAGGGGCTACACACTTTTGGCTGGAGGTCAAAAGCTACTCAGAAGAAGTCTAGGTTCGTTGCTAAGAAATGCTATCTGAAGGACAAGGGTCTGGTCCTTCTTTTGCTGAGTGAAGGTCATTGCTTGCTTGCCCTTTTTTTTTATATCTGTCCTCACAGATAGGGTCACATTCCTTCACTCTCTGGAAAGGTACTAAGAGGCTTTAGCTTAACCTGGACCTAAAACTCAAAACTATAGGCTTTAGAAGACATATAGGTTACAAAGTTAGTCTAACCCTTTCACAACCTCCAGCAGTGCAAATAACCAACTTCTATTTTTTTTTATAACTTATCAAACATGAGGTGTTTTTAAAGGTCAGGAAGAAAACAGAATACCTGGCTACGGCTCCATCACCCACAGCTGAGAAGGACGATTTACTGTGTGGACAATTCAGGTGGCATTTGTTGTTTTTGTTCTTCCAGACAGGGTTTCTCTACATGACCCTGAATGTCTGGTGTGCCACTCTGTAGACCAGGGTTAGGGCTAGGATTAGGGTTAGGGTTAAGGTCAGGGTCAGAGTCAGGGTCAGGGTCAGGTTTAACATTAGGGTAAGGGTTCAGGTTAGGGTTAAGAGTAGGGGTCAGAGTAGGGTTAGAGGTAGGGTTGGGCTAGGGCTAGGGCTAGGGTTAGGGCTAGGATTACTATTAAGGTTAGGCCTAGGGTTAGGGATAGGGTTAGGATTAGGGTTAGGGTTAGAGGGGTTAGGGTTAGGGGTTAGGGTCAGGGTCAGAGTCACAGCTGGGGAATCAGGGTTAGGGGTTGGGTTTAGGGTCAGGATTAGACTAGTTAGGGTCAGGGTCAGGGTCAGGGGGTTAGGGTCAGGGTTGGGATAGGGGTTGGGGTTGGGGGGTTAGGGTTAGAGGGTTAGGGCTAGGGTTATGGTTATGGTTATGGTTAGGATTAGGTTAGGGTTAAGGCTAAGGTTAGGTCTTGGGCTAGGCCTAGGGCCAGTGCTAGGTCAGGGTTAGGTTAATATTAGGGTTAGGGTTAGAGGGTCAGGGTTAGGGTTAGAGTTAAGGTTAGTTTTAGGATTAGTGTTAGTGTTAGGGCTAGGATTCAGGTTTGAGTTATGGTTAAGGATAGGGTAATGGTTAGGGCTATGGCAAGGGCTAGAGTTAGGTTTACGGTTACAGTTACATTTAGAGTTAGAGGGTTAGGGCTAGGTCTAAGGCAAAGGCTAGGACTAGTGTTAGGTTAGGGGTAGGGCATGGCTAGAGTTAGGGATAGGACAAGTTTAGGGTTAAGGTTAGAGCTAGGTCTTAGGCAAAGGCTAGGGCTAGGGTTAGGCGTAGGTGTAAGGTTAGTGTTGGGGTCAGGGTTAGACCTAAAGCTAGGCTTAGGGCTGGTGTTATGGTTAGTGCTAAGGTTAGGGTTAAGGCTAGGGCTCTAGCTAGGGCTAGAGATAGGGTTAGGGTTAGGGTTAGTGCTAGATCTATGGCTAGGGTTAGGACTGCGGCTAGGGTTAGGCTTAGTGTTAGGGTTATGGCTAGGGATTGGGCTAGGGCTCATGTTTGGGTAAGGGTTTGAGTTAGGGTTAGTGTTATGGTTAGGGCTAGGGCTACGTCTATGGTTAGGTTTAGGGTTAGAGTTATATTTAATGTTAGGGTTAGGTTTAACGCTAGGGCTAGGACTAGGGTTAGGGATAGGGTTAAGGCTACGGCTACAGCTAAGGTTAGGGATAGGGATAGGATTATGGTTAGGTTTAGGGTTAAGTCTAGGGCTAGTGTTGTGGCTAGGGCTATGTCTATGGTTAGGGTTAAGGGTAGGGTTAGTGTTAGGCCTAAGGCTAGGGCTAGGTTTATGGTTAAGGTTATGTTTAAGGTTAGGGTTAGCACCAAGGCCAGGGCTAGGGCTAGGGCTAGGGCTAGAGCTAGAGCTAGAGCTAGGGTTAGAGCTCAGGCTAGGGCTATGTTTAGGGTTACATTTAGGGTTAGGTTTAGAGTTAGGGCTAGGGTTAGTGCAAGGGCTAGGGTTATGGTTAGGGCTAGGTTTAGTGTTAGGGCTAGGGCTAGGGCTGGGGCTAAGGTTAGGCCTAGGGCTAGGGTTAGGGTTTGGGTTAGGGCTAAGGCTAGAGATAGGGCTAGGGTTAAGGTTAGTCTTAGGGTAGGTTTAGGGTAAGGGTTAGGGTTAGGACTAGGGCTAGGGCTAGGGCAAGGTTTAAGGCTAGGGTTAGGGTTAGGGCTAGGGCTAGGGTTAGCGTTAGCGTTACGGTTAGGGTTAGGGTTAGTATTAGGCTGATGGTTAGGGATAGAGGGTTAAGGTTAGAAGGTTAAGGTTAGAGTGTTTACATTAAGGTTGGGTTAGGGTTATGGTTAGGACTAGGGCTAGGGCTAGGGTTAGTGTCATTCATTCATTTTAATGACAATATCAAAGCTGTCATTAAAGCTGATATACCATCTAACATATTAAAATTTTTATTTATATAAAAGTCAATCCCATTTTTATCAACAGTATCTTCATGGGATCCTAATCTTACATATACATTTAAAATAACCTTTTTTTTTCTAAAGTTTAATTTTATATTTTTTGTGGGGTCTCATCACCCCATTTTCTATAATTAAGTGAATTAAAATAAGACATTTGATAACGGAGGAGGCTACAGCTGGAATACAAAGTGAATAAATTATATTCAATAATAAGAAAGAAAAATTTTAAAAATAAAATAGGAAATACAAATAGGACAAAAACAAGCAAACAAATTTCAAAACATAAAAGACTCATGTGAGTATTGCCACTCATTTGGCATGTGTATGTGTGTGTGCGTGTGTGTGTGTATTCTGAGATAAAAATACACATAAAATTTATGTAAGATAGGCAGGAGAACCTTAGAGTAATGTGGAAATAAAATAAATATGATTTAAATATGTTGTTCGAGAATGAGGAAAATACAATTTAAAAATTTGAAAATATCCTTTACGGAAAAATATCATAAAATACCATTTTTCTAACTCTGGAAATTTTCAAGATCTTCCAAATGTTGAATTTATCTTTTACCTGTGTCACGAGTGCTTGATTATGCTGGAGGACTTTAACCGAGATGCCACAAAGGGCGGCAAGGTATTGATAAAAGCCAACACCAGAATGATTTTTGAATGCTGCTTTAGTCACACTAATCACATAGATATCTCTTATGGGGAATACAACCTGGCCACATGTAGGGTAGGCTACGTAATTTTATGGTATATATTGATGGACAAGAAATTAACTTTTTGATGCAACTGTATTTTAAATAATCATGATGGTATTGCCAGTATTTTACTTTTTGCAGTATTTTAATTTATATATAGTTTCTTTTTACCTCAAGTTAATGCCTTCATTGTCTCAATTCCCTCAAGACTCATTAAATTTTGTGTTCATTTTTCACTTTCTTAGAGTATTGAGGTTCCATTTTATATGTGGATGACACCATGAAAATTAACTGTTCTATGCATGACACTGCTAATACAAAAACATCATTAAAATAAAAAGTAGGCCTGTCAGAATCACACCAGACTTCTCAACAGAGACTATGAAAGCCAGAAGGGCCTGGATGAATATCATGTAGACACTAAGAGACCACTGATGCCAACCCAGACTACTATAGCCAGCAAAACTTTCAATCAACATAGATGAAGAAAAGAAAATATTCCATGACATAACTAAATTTAAACAGTATATATGCAGCAACCCTACAGAAGATACTAGAAGGAAAACTCCAGTCCAAAGAGATCAACTACACCCAAGAAAACACAGGTCCAAATTGAGGCCAAGACCAAGAGAGGAAGTCCATGCCTGACACTGCCTGGATGAACCAGAGTCAGGACAGCCTAGAGACCCAGGATATATGTAAACATGGCAGGCAAAAAACGTCAATGAAAGATATTCTGCTATAATCATAGATCTGTGCCTAACCCAGTTATCATTAGAGAGACATCACCCAACATCTGATGGGAGTAGGTGCAGAGACTCACAGCCAAACACAACGATGTATCCAGGGGAACCGTACAAATGAAGAAGGAAGTATTGTCGGAACCAGAGATATTAAGGACACAACAAGAACACAGCCCACTGAGTCAACGGGGCTCATAGGGGATCACAGAGACTGAAGCAAAAAAATGTAAATAGTCTGTGGGTCTTTTGAGCTAGGTCATCTGCACACACCTTATGATTATTAGCTTGATGTTCTTGTGGGACTTCCAACAGTGAGAGTGGGGGTGTCTCTGATTCTTTTTCCTGATCTAGCTACACTTTCTCTTCTTATGTATTGCCTTGACCAACTTTGATGTGAGGGATTGTGCCTAGTCTTGTTGTAACTTGTTAGGCCATCAGATTTTTTTTCATTGAAAATAAAGTAGCAGTGGATCTGAAGGAGAGGTGAGGTGGGCAGAGTGGCGGTGGATAGATAGTGGCTGGGAGGAGCAAAGGGTCAGGAAACTGCAGTTGGGATGTAATGCATGAAACAACAACAAAAATAAAATGCTAAATTAAAATAAACTATCAGCAGCCAGGTATGTTGGTGAATGCCTGCAATCCTAGCACTCAGAAAGTCAGAGGCAGGTAGATCTCAAAGAGTTCTACAAAGAGAATCCAGGACAGCCAAGGCTACTCAAAGAAATCCTGTCTTCAAACAAACAAACAAACAAACAAAAACTGTCAGCGTTTGTCTTTCATATTTGAGAACTTTGTTCTATGTCCCACTTTTTAACAGGGTTTTTGTTGTTGTTGTTTGTTTGTTTGTTTTATGGTTTCTTCATGTCTACATTTTATGAGTTCTTTGTACGGTCTAGATATAAACCTGTCTTATGCGTAGCTGGTAAAGACGTTTCCCATTCTTTAATCTGCTTCATCACCTAAAGTATGGATTGCAAAAGCTTTTTAGTTTTTTGAAGTCTCATTTATTCATTCATGGTCTTCATGTTTGTGCCTGTGCTATTTTGGTCCTGTTCTCCTGTTCAGCAAGTCCTTCCCCGTAAATTCAAGGGTAGACCTTATTTTTCTCTACTGCTTTCAGTATAACTTGATTATGTTGTAGTTCTTCCTTGTTATTTATGAAGGTGAGTTTTTTGCATGGTGAGAGATAGGGATATTTTTAATTTGGAGCTATACAGTTTAGCAAGCACTACTGAAATTGTCTTTTCTCTAATATTGCTTTTCAAAGATCATATAGCTTTAAGAGTGTTTGGGTTTTTGTTGTTGTTATGCTTCTTAATTCTATTGTAGTATACATTGAGTCCATTATTAAGCCACTACGATGCTGTTTTTAATTTAAATTTAAACTGAAACATGGCAATGCCTTCAGAAAATATTTTTTTGGTTAAGGATTGTTTTTTGTTATTCTTGGTCTTTTTTGTTTACACAGGACTTCAAGACTACTTTCAGTTTCTTTGAAGAATTTTATCGAATGTCTGGTGGAGATTGCTTTGAATACGTAGCTTCCTTTGTAGGGTAATCATTTTAGCAAGGTTATTTCTGCCAATCCATAAGCATGTATGGTCTTTCTATTTTCTGGTTTTTATTTTTCCAAGTGTCTTAAAGGTTTCCTTGCATCTGTTTGGTACATTTGACATATGTATTATAACTCCAGAGTTACTCAGTTTAGTTTATTTACAGATAGCCTGTTTATGGATAATCACTGTGTTTGGGTAAATCTTTTGTTTTAGATCTGTGTTTCTTTTATGAAAGAGTGCATTTGGATTTGCTAAATTTTTTAAATGAGTATAAAGTTCCACCCTTAGTCTATTAACTAATTTTAGATTGAAGTACATTTTGTCAGGCATTAGAATACCTATATACATGGTAGTTTTCTGGTTCCATTTGTTTGGAATTATTTTTGGCCATTTACTGTAGGTATCTATGTCTTTGAAGGGAGGTTCTTAGAGGCAGAAAACACAAGAACCCTGTTTCTTATTGTGTCTGTGTTTTTAGTGAGGAACTGAGACCAGTAATGTAGTTATTGTTGAAAGATGTGCACTGATTCTTTTCATTTATTTCATTTCATGCTGTTTTCTTGGATCTGTTTTAACAAATACAGATTGGGCTGGCAATATTCACTTGTCACTTTTGACATCTCAGATGTGCTTGTCCTTCACTTCAGACTGAAGTATTAGCATTCCTCCTGATTTTCTCATTAGGGCCCTCTTTATACTCACAAACTGATGCTTCGGGAGTTAGAGTACATCTTTTGATTTTCGTCTGACCTTAAAGCTTTTATCAAACAATCTGGTGTTATTCTAAAAGGCTTGCCTTTATAAGTTACTTGATCTTTCTCAATGTAACTTTTAATACCATTTTTTTTAAATTTTGTTTCTGGTGTCTTAACTATAATGCATCATGGAGAAATTCTTTTCCAGTCGTGTGTATTTGGTGTTCTGTAGCACTCTTGTACCTTGTTAGCCATCACTTTTATTAGTTTTGGGAATTTTTTTCTATACCTTTACTGAAAATATTTTCTATGCCTTTGCTAATGTTTTTTTCTTCTCTTTCTATGATCAAAATGCCTTTTGTTGATATCCCCAAACTATCTCATGCTCCATTCATATACACTGTTAAGTTTCTCCTTGCCTGTTATTGATTGATTCAACTCCTCTACTTGGTCTTCTATCTTTAAATCTCTGTTTTTAGCATGGTCAATCCTGTTAGTGTTTCCTTGTTCAGAGTTTTATATTCAATCTATTGGGTTTTGCTTTCCAGCATTGTTTCAGTTTAGGTTTTCTCTAAAAATTTAAGCTTTATTTTCAAGTTATAGATTGACTTCCCTATGTAATTTTTTTTGTCTTTGTGTTCTTCAAGTACATTTGTACTCATTATTTGAATTCCATGTCTCTAATTTCTTCTGATCATTCTCACTAAGGGAAATTAATATGGGATTTAAAATATTTGCAGGTGACATGTTATCTTGGTTTTACTTGCATTAAAATTAGTTATTAGTTAAAACATAATTATATAATTTCTGCATTGGGAGTTCACTTGTTGGTTTCAATTTTTTTCAAATCACCATTCATCGTTCACCACAAGTGTCTACAATGTTCCAAATAGTGGAATTCACTCCAGTCTTGGGAACATTTAAACACTTTTTACCCTTTTAATTTTGTGTGCATTAGTGTTTTCCCACATGTATGTCTGTACATAACACGCAGAAGCCATAACTAGGCATTTCAGTCTTCAAAACTGTAGTTACAGAAAGTTGTGAGTCACCATGCCAGTGCTGGGAATAAATCCCAAGTCTTCTGGAATAGCAGCCAGTGACTTTAAGTGCTGAGCCATTTCTTCAAGAACAATGTTGGACCCTTTATTTACTCTGTGTGGTATTTAAGGATACAGCCTTGACTCAGGTAATTTTTTTTCTTGGCTACAGCCCATAGCTTCAACTTTTAGAATAAGAATCTCCAAAAGGGTTCTTCTGGCAGTGTAGAGTGATCCTAGGTTTCAAATGTGGATAAGGCCACTAAATATTGTTAGTAAGGCATATTGTCGTTATCTTTCACTCATGTGTGGTGCCTCCAGATTCCCTGGGTCTTCTAGTTTTAGTTTCTATAGGGTCTGTTGTTGTATAAAGTTTTGAGTGAGACCCAGAGAAATACAGGTCAAGGGGAAGTGTAGACTTACTTTTTTTAAATTTTTATTTTTTATATGAATTTTTTATATTAATATTTACTTTGTATCCCAGCCGTAGCCCCCTCTCTCATTCCCTCCCAATACCACCCTCCCTTCCTCCTCTCCTCCCTGCCCCTTTCTAAGTCCACTGCTAGGGGTCCTCCTCCCCTTCCATCTGACCCTAGCTTATCAGGTACCTTCAGGACTGTCTGCAATGTCCTCTTCTGTGGACTAGCAAGATTGTTCCTCCCTCGGGGAGGTATAGGAGCCAGTCATTGAGTTCATGTCAGAAATAGTTCCTGTGTCCCTTACTAAGGAACCCTACTTGGTTACTGAGCTACCATGGGCTACATCCTAGCAGGGGTTCTAGGTTATATCCATACATGGTCCTTGGTTGGAGAAACAGTCTCATAGAGGACCCTTGTGCTCTGATATATTTTGTCCTTGTGGAGCTCCTGACTTACTTATTTTTTAATTTTACTATTATAACTCAGAAATTGACTGATATGAAAATAAATACAGTATTAGCATAGTTTACTGTTCTAGCTAGAGATGAGGGCTTGGAACTCAAGTCTGCACCATTACACATTAAAAGTCAGGACAGGAGCCTATTTTTTCCAGTCAATATCATCTGCTTACTAAGTAACTTATATTTCTTCAATGTTTATCCTTAAGTACTTCTTAGAAACTAATTTTCATCATCTTATGTTCTTTTCAGATTATGATATATGTATCATCAATAAAGTGATTGTATTTTTATAATCACTCACTTCACACACTGTAAAAATAATTTTTGTCAGAAAATAACAAGAATAAAAATATTTTTTAAATGCCCAGTCCTGTTACCAGGACATTTTCTCAAACGCATGTGTTTAAGTGTCATGGATATCCTGAACCAAAGAATATTGTTGAATAATTTGTTCTTCAGGCTGAGTTCTCTGTGTCTAAGGGAGGAGAAATTTTGTGTTGATTGAAACACAGGTTTGCCTTATTATCCAGGATTGTACTGAATGTGATTTACTGAACACCAGGTTTTTCTATGGCTTTTCATTACATACAGTTTTATAACAGACAGTTTTCTGCTATTATCTACTCATTGCATGTTGTTAATCTGAAACAAAAAAGAAAGTCCCAACAAGCTATGGTTTGACCTGTTAATATTTCTTAATATTGTACTTTTTTGTTTCATTTTGTGTTTTTGTCACTCCACTCACCCATTCTTTCTTAGATGAGTCAATTTATTTGGGGGACCATTCTTTCATTACCACATCACAATACACAGCACATTCACTGCCTTAAATTGCTTTTTGCTAGAAAATAGAATTCTACTCAATATAGCTTCCCCCAGACTATTAGGTGAAAGAGCACACTGTAATGCCTTTAAATTGTTATACTTTTTTACAGAATGGAGAAGGATTTCTCACACACCCTAAAGATTTTAGAGCATGGTGAGCAGTTGGTGAGCACACTGACTTAGGTGCAGGAATAGATTACAATGATGCCTCTACTCAAAGATTAAAAGAAAAAAAGACTAAGAGTCAAGTAGCTCAAATCTCAAGAAGTAAACAGGGGACTTGATTATTTTTACTGAACTTAGGTAGATAATTTGGAAATGAGGAATGCAGCAGGACTATAGTTTTTCCAAAGTGACCAATAAGCTGATTGTGTTGGGTGCACTCATCATATTGTTCTGCATGTGCAAATGTGTAATAGAAGAAATTTGTGAGGCACCTATAGTCAATAGAGTAGACTCCATTGGTTGTCTTTGGATTGAAAAGCATGATCCCCTTATTGTCTTTGTGTGTGCATGGCATGAACATTTTCATGCCTTCTCCTGATTTCCTTATCACAGTAACCTCTGCTGTAACATGTTTTCATCAGCCGAAGGTGTTTTTATATGAAAAGTTCCTTGCTTCAAACTTGGCTGAAACAACCCAATCAGAAAGTTGATCCCTGAAGTACAGCTGTCCATATTCTTGGCTGAAATCATGGTGCCTGTGGTTAGAAGATCCGAAACATTTCCAACTTGTTTTCAAACAAAATACAGGACCCCAGATGCAGAACCTAAGGGAAGAAAGAATTTCATAACTCTCAGAGGTAGTAGAAGAAGTGTCAGGAAGAATTTGGGGTGATTAGTGTGACAGATACACTCATTAACAAAGTGAGAAACACACATGTTCACAAAACTTGAGATGAATTATACCTGCTGGACATTGTTAAATTTGTATTCACTAGTCTTATGGCTGAGTCTGTATGTATGTTAATATGATGTTCTGGATTTTTATCTCCTGGCTCTTGTATATTCCCAATTTTGTTTGGGCCTTTTCTGACAATCACTACTATGTAACCATACAGGAAGGTTTTTACCATCAAGGAGATGTGATGACTGGTGCATTTTTTCCTCATGTTTATTACACAATGATCCTGATATAAAGAACACATACTATTTTCAGGATATTCATATACAGTAAGTCCAAGTATTCATTGTACAAGTGAAGAATTTTTTCTGACTTAAAGGATTTATAGATTAAAACTTTCTGTTTTTCACATTCCCTGTTTTCCATTCTCAAATCTCTTCAAATATATTTTCCCTTTTGTTTCAAAGGAAAAGTAATAACTTTTATGTTACTCATTTTGCTTTTTTCATATGACAGTGGAACTTCACAGCCTTCTTTTGTCATACTTGTTGTGCCAGACTATTTAAATATTTTTGGTGTTATGATATTAGAGTGTGGATAATTTAATCTAAGAACAACCTGGTACTTCTTTAAGTCTAAATGTGCTTGTGGGAAGAGTCGATGTTGCTGAATGCAGAGACTACTGAGCTCCTTGAATGCTGCTAGACTGACAAGTCTTGTTTGTTTCATGCAGCTGATTTCACAACAGGACTGCCACCAGGAAATTTCATACAGCTGATTTCACAACAGGACTGCCACCAGGAAATTTGGGGAGCAATTTTGTACTCCACACTTATCTTTGTATATATGATTTTTTGCATGTTTTGTTTTTGCTAATCTTTTTTTATTCTCATATTTTAGAAGTTTACTTGTTTGCCATTTTCCCAGTACTTTGTCTCATTTATATGGATGTGCTCAGCAAGATGCTCTGTGAGGGTAGGCATTTAAGGCTGTTTTTTGCTTTTCCCAGTTTTTTTTAATTCCCTCAGTTTGTGTTTTCTTTATTGATTTTATTTCCAGTTTCAGGTTTTGAACATTTTTATTTGTATATTTAGTTTGTACTTTATTTTCTTTTTTAAAGAAATTTAGATGGAGGGAGGGGCAAGATGGCGGCGCCGGGAGGACTCTCATTCTGAGCAGCAGCAGAGCAGGATCAGCACAGTGACCAGCAATCAGAACTCTCGGCCATAAAACACAGTCATTGTGTTTCCCAGGTGAGAGGATACCCCACGGTGGGGGATTCAATCAGCTTTTAACTCACCCGGCTAAAACGAGGAAGAGATCCCGGTTCCGCCAGACGCTTGGCTGCCGGCCGCCAGCCCCAGCCCCAGCCCAGAGCCACAAGCCAGTGTCTCTGGTCACGGTCCCAGACTGAACCGTGTGCACCACACTATCAGAGACTGGAATTTTCAGGCGAGAGATAACCCCAGGGTACAGGAAACGATTGGGACCGGCCTTAGGGCACCCAGACATCCCCTGGAAAAGACTCGGGCGAGTTCCATGGGCACCCCAGGAGCCAGCCCGGAGCCAGAACCGGGGACCCAGGTTCCGGCGCAGAGCCCTGCCTGCCTGCACGCCTGATTCGCCTCCGGACATAGAAACGGTGGGTCTGATCTCAGAGCACTCAGCTCACCCCCAACCTGAAAAGGTCCCCAGAAAAGTACCCATCTGAGGGAGGCACTCAGGCTCCCAAAAGCCGCAAAGGCAGACACAGGCAGTTTCTGCGCACCAGACAGCTGGCAGAGACTGATCCTCCATCACACAGCTGTGCTCCAGGCACAGGCAGTTACTGCGGCCAGCCAGCTGGCGGACACTGAGCAGTGTGCACCAGGACAAAAAAAGACACTGGGAGTCCATGTCTCCAGAGAATCCACGGGGAAGGAAGGAAACTACTGACCTAAATCACCCAATCCTTCCCTAGAAAAAGTCTAGCAGTCTAGTGGGGCTGAGGCGCCAGGACTCAGCTGTGCTCCAGACACAGGCACAAACAGTTGAGGCGCGCCTGATGTCCAACTGGGTCACAGCAGCTGATCATTAAATTTACAACAAGAAACCCAGAAACAGGGCAGCTGCCCTCAGGACTTCCCTGGGTGAGAGGAGAACCCTCTCGACTAACAAAGACCACAGTTACCACTCAGATCTATATCCCTGAGGTGAGCAACTCCTGAAAAAACACCAGCCATACAGGGACTATACCCAAAAAGCTGAGAAGACATCCTTCAGGAAAAACCAGCTTTCTGCAAAAGGGATTCTCTCCACCACAGGATCCCCAGGAACCACCAGAAAATAACCCCAAACACCTAAGATAACACAATGGGTAGAGGCCAGCGTAAAAGCTCAAGCAACAAAAGACAGAGCAATATGGCATCTCCAGAACCCAGTTACCAAAGGCAAGTAGCCCTGGATACCCCACCATAACTGAAATCCAAGAAGATGACCTAACAAGTATGCTCATGAAGATGATAACAGAGGAAACAAATAAGATTCGTAAAGACATAGAGGAAGATAAACTCAAACAGAATATTGCCATCCGTAAAGAAATAGAGGAAGCTGCAACCAAACAGTTTATGGCCTTTAGAAAGGAAATGCTTAAAACACTGAATGAAATGATAGAAACAGAGTTGAAGGAACTAAAAGAAAAACAGGAAAGTACAATCAGACAGGTGAAGGAAGTAAACAAAACAACTCAAGACCTGAAGATAGAATTGGAAAAATTAAAGAAAACACAAATGGAAGAAATAATGGAAAGGAAGAATCTAGGGAAGAAAACAGGAACTACAGAGATAAGCATAACCAACAGACTACAAGAGATGGAAGAAAGAATCTCAGGTGTAGAAGATACAATGGAAGAAATCGATGTATCTGTCAAAGAAAATGTTAAATCTGAAAACTTCCTGACACAGACCGTCCAAGAAATGCAAGACAATATGAAAAGACAAAACCTAAGAATAATAGGTATAGAGGAAAAAGAAGACTCCCTTCTCCAAGGCCCAGAAAATATTTTCAACAAAATCATTGAAGAAAATTTCCCCAAGCTAAAGGAGAGGCCAATTAGAATACATGAGGCCTACAGAACACCCAACAAATTTGACCAGAAAAGAAAATCCTCCCGCCACATAATAATCAAAACAGTAAGTATACAGAACAAAGAAAAAATACTAAAAGCTGCAAGGGAAAAAGGCCAAGTAACATATAATGGCAAACCCATTAGAATCACACCTGACTTTTCAACAGAGACTATGAAAGCCAGAAGGGCCTGGATGGATATCATGCAGACCGTAAGAGAACACAGATGTCAGCCCAGGCTACTATACCCCACAAAACTCTCAGTCCTCATAGATGGAGAAAACAAGATATTCAATGACAAAAACAAATTTCAACAATACCTACAAACAAATCCAGCATTACAGAAGACACTGGAAGGGAAAATACAACCCAAGAAAGCTAGCTACATTCAAGAAAACACAGGAAATAAATAACCTCACTTCAGTAAAACAAAAAGCAACCAAGCACACAACAGTATGACCACAGCCAACATCAAAATCAAGAGATCTAACAGCCACTGGTCATTAATCTCTCTCAACATCAATGGACTCAACTCTCCAATAAAAAGACACAGATTGACAGACTGGATACGTAAACAAAACCCAGCAATCTGTTGCATACAAGAAACACAGCTAAGACACAAAGATAGACATTACCTGAGGGTAAAGGGTTGGAAGACGACTTTCCAAGCAAACGGACCCAAGAAGCAAGCAGGAGTAGCCATTCTAATATCTGATAAAATAGACTTTCAACCAAAATTAATAAAAAGAGATGGGGAAGGACACTTCATACTCATCAAGGGAAAATTCCACCAGGAAGACATCACAATCCTGAACATCTATGCCCCAAATACAAGGGCACCCACATTTGTGAAAGAAACATTGATACAATTTAAAGCACATATAGATCCCCACACATTAATAGTGGGAGACTTCAACACCCCACTCTCAACAAAGGACAGGTCAACAAAACAGAAATTAAACAAAGAAACAATGTCTCTGACAGAGGTCATGAATCAAATGGACCTAACAGACATTTACAGAACTTTACACCCAAACACAAAAGAATTTACCTTCTTCTCAGCACCTCATGGAACCTTCTCCAAAATAGACCACATAGTGGGTCACATAGCAAGCCTCAACAGATACAAGAAGATTGAAATAATCCCATGTATCTTGTCTGATCACCATGGAATAAAGCTGGACCTCAACAATAACAGAAATAACAAAAAGCCTACACACACATGGAAACTGAACAACTTGTTACTAAATGACAGCTGGGTCAGGGAAGAAATAAAGAAAGAAATTAAAGTCTTTCTAGAAATCAATGAAAATGAAGACACAACATACCCGAACTTGTGGGACACAATGAAAGCAGTGCTAAGAGGAAAGTTCATAGCACTAAGTGCCTTCAAGAAGAAATTCGAGACAGCTCATTCAAGCACCCTAATGGCTCACTTAAAAACCCTAGAAAAAGAAGAAGCAGACACACCAAGAAGGAGTAGACGGCTGGAAATAATCAAACTCAGGGCTGAAATCAATCAATTGGAAACAAATAAAACAATTCAAAGAATCAATGAAACCAAGAGCTGGTTCTTTGAGAAAATCAACAAGATCGACAAACCCTTAGCCAGGCTAACTAAAAGGCAGAGAGACACCACCCAAATCAACAAAATCAGAAATGAAAAGGGGGATATAACTACAGACACTGAGGAAATCCAAACAATCATTAGGTCTTACTTCAAAAGTCTATATGCCACAAAATTTGAAAATCTAAATGAAATGGACAATTTTCTTGATCGATTTGACTTACCAAAGCTGAATCAGGACCAAGTAAATCAACTAAATAGTCCTATATCCCCCAAAGAAATAGAAGCGGTCATCAAAAGTCTCCCATCCAAAAAAAGCCCAGGACCAGATGGCTTCAGCGCAGAATTCTACCAGACCTTCAAAGAAGAGCTAACACCAATTCTCTTCAAACTATTCCACAAAATAGAAACAGAAGGAATATTACCAAATTCATTCTATGAAGCCACAGTCACCTTGGTACCTAAACCTCACAAAGACTCAACAAAGAAAGAGAATTTCCGGCCAATCTCCCTTATGAACATTGATGCAAAAATACTTAATAAAATACTTGCAAACCGAATCCAAGAACACATCAAAGATATTATCCACTATGACCAAGTAGGCTTCATCCCAGGTATGGAGGGGTGGTTCAATATACGGAAATCCATCAATGTGATCCACCATATTAACAAACTGAAAGAAAAAAACCACATGATAATCTCCCTAGATGCTGAAAAAGCCTTTGACAAAATCCAACATCCATTCATGTTCAAAGTATTGGAGAGATCAGGGATACAAGGCACATATCTAAACATAGTAAAGGCGATATACAGCAAGCCTATAGCCAACATCAAACTGAATGGAGAGAAACTTAAAGCAATCCCACTGAAATCAGGGAGAAGACAAGGCTGCCCAATCTCTCCATATCTCTTCAACATAGTACTGGAAGTCCTTGCTAGAGCAATAAGACAGTTGAAGGAGATCAAGGGGATACAAATTGGAAAGGAAGAAGTCAAATTATCACTATTTGCAGATGATATGATAGTATACGTGAGTGACCCCAAAAACTCTACCAGGGAACTCCTACAGCTGATAAACACCTTCAGCAAAGTGGCCGGATACAAAATTAACTCAAAAAAATCAGTAGCCCTCCTGTATACAAAAGACAAAAGGGCTGAGAAAGAAATTAGGGAAACAACACCCTTCACAATAGCCACAAATGACAGAAGGTACCTCGGAGTAACCCTAACCAAGGAAGTCAAAGACTTGTATGAAAAAAATTTCAAATCTCTGAAGAAAAAATTAGAAGAAGATATGAGAAGATGGAAAGATCTCCCATGCTCATGGCTTGGCAAGATTAACATAGTAAAAATGTGTGGGGAGCCGAGACTCAGATGCCACTAGCTGGCGCTGACATCTCGCCCTCAAAACTTAAACCTCCAGGGTGCATGCGTAGATGCGTATACACGCTAAAGATTGCGTAAGCACGCTAAGAATTGCGTAGGCATGCCGGTAAGAGTGAGCAGCCAATCAGGGTATTGACACGTCACTCAGGTGGACCCGGGCTTATATAAACAGCGCTACTCCGGGGCCCGCTCTCTCCTTCGATCTCTTCCTTCCCCGTTTCCCCGCCCGGGGCCGCGGCCCTCGGAAGCCGCCCGCGCCCACGAGGTGGCAGGGCGGCCTCTCTCCCCTCTTCATCGCGTGACTAATAAAGTTTACTGCGGAAGGATTCCTGTGGTCGCGTGCGTTTCTGCCGGCGAAACATTCGCGCGGCGGCTCCCAACATCTGGTGCCGAAACCCGGGAACATTGCTGTGTAAGGAGGGCCCCCTTTAGCGGGGAGGAATTCAGAACCGCAACATTAAGGTTTGTCCTGAAAGACATGTTCGATCTCGACTTATCCCGTTTCTCATTTCGGCTAGCGGAAGCCCTTATGGCCTTCTCTGCTGTGATAGCCGCCATAGCTTTCCTTTTTTTGGTCTCGTGCAAATTCAAGGACTGCCTCGGGAGAAAGAGGAGTAACAGAAGGTTAAGGATAGGGGGGTTGCAAGACAACATGCCAGAATCAGGACGTGAGATGAGGTTAAGGGTCCCAATGGATAGAGATAGGGACGTCTCTAAGAAAAAAGGCCCTTCTGTGGACGTTAAAGCCACGGAAGAGAGAGGTCAGGGAAAGGACGCCCTGGAAATAAGAGGTAAAAGAAAAAGAAAAAACCCAATAAAAAGGCCTCTTTATCCAATAAGATTAAAATTCCCGCTAAATGCCTGGGCGCAGCCATCTTGGCTTTCATCAGAGGCTTCCACGTGGCTGGCAACTGGGCGCAGCCATCTTGGCTTTGGGAAAAATGGGCGGGACCTTGGGTATGTCAGCGGTCCCCACGTGGCCGGCGCCATCTTTGATTCAGGCTAGGAGGCCCCTGCCTCCCATGTGCTCTCCATATAATTCATTTAAAAGACTGGTGATTGTTCATTACAAAATGTTTTTATGCTCTTTTAAGAAAAAAAAAAATTCTAGCTAATAGGTTTGATATGGCTAAAATAATTTTTACAGTTTAAAATTGTTCTGTTAAGCAGTTAATTTTAAAGCTTGTTTAATCATTAAAAAATTTTGGTTGTGGGGGATTATAGATGCTCCACAGTGTTTACTGTATCAGCAACACCTGGTGGCTGTACTTGGTGTTGTCAGTCGCAGCCTGCTAATGCTAACACATGGCCTGCCGCCATAATGGTTCAGCAATTAAAGACACGTAAAGCTGTAGTTTGGCTGCCATGTTTGTTTAGGGTTTCCAGCTGAGTTCAGTTACACGTGGCCAGCCACCATACTGGTCCGGAGATAAAGAGGGTAAAGCTATGAGTTTGCCACCATTCTGTTCAGGTGCTGTTCAATTTTATTTAAAGATTCCTTCTGCTAAATTAAAGCCCCTATTTGATATTTTGAAAGGGGATGTTCATATTTCTTCACCCAGAGCCTTAACACCGGCTGGCTACAAGCCACGCTCTGCGAGTGGTAGAAAATGCTTTACAGGATGCCCAATTAAAACGTGTAGATAAAACTAAGGCCTTTGACCTGTGTGTCATTAAAACTAAACATTTGCCAACTGCTGTATTATGGCAAGGTGGGCCCTTAGTGTGGGTTCATCCCAATGCCTCTCCTACAAAAATTATTAAATGGTATCCGGATGCAGTCGCTCAACTCGCACTTCGTGGGTTAAAAACAGCCATTACATACTTTGGGAAGGAGCCAAAGTCTTTAATAGTGCCTTATACGGCTCACCAAGTTCAGGTATTAACTGCTACCTCTGATATTTGGGCGGTGCTGGTTACCTCTTTTAGTGGTTCAATTGATAATCATTACCCAAAACAT
Source organism: Meriones unguiculatus (assembly GCF_030254825.1). Taxonomy (NCBI): domain Eukaryota; kingdom Metazoa; phylum Chordata; class Mammalia; order Rodentia; family Muridae; genus Meriones; species Meriones unguiculatus. Next base: position 32,268,724 of record NC_083361.1, read on the forward strand.
CCTATTTTGCAATTTGCCTTAACTCAGGAGGTAGTCTTCCCGCATGTAACGTCCCAAAAGCCACTTCGGGATGGACTGGTAGTCTATACAGATGGGTCAAAAACAGGAATAGGAGCTTATGTGGTTAATAATAAAGTTATTTCTAAGCAATATCATGAGACCTCGCCTCAAATTGTGGAATGTTTAGTAGTGTTAGAAGTTTTGAAAAAATTTCCAGGTCCCTTAAATATTGTTTCTGATTCTAGTTATGTGGTAAATGCGACCAAAATCTTAGAGGCTGCTGGATTAATTAAAGCGTCTAGCAAGCTTGCAAAAATTTTTCAAAAGATTCAGTTTGCCTTAATTACCAGAAGATACCCTGTTTTTATTACACACATCAGGGCTCATTCCGGTCTACCGGGGCCCATGTCCCGTGGAAACGACCTGGCAGATCGAGCCACAAAGATGATTGCATTTGCCCTCCTTTCAAATTTAGAATTGGCTAAGGAGTTTCATAAAAGATTTCATGTTACAGCTGAGACATTGCGTAATCGATTTAACATAACTAGAAAGAAAGCTAGAGATATTGTTACCCAATGTCAAAATTGCTGTCAGTTCTTACCTGTGCCTCATGTTGGGATTAATCCCAAAGGAATCTGTCCACTACAAGTGTGGCAGATGGATGTCACCCACATTTCATTTTTTGGTAAACTTCAATACTTGCATGTTTCTGTTGATACTTGCTCTGGAGTTATGTTTGCTTCTCCCCTGACTGGAGAAAAGGCAGCCCATGTTATTCAACATTGCCTAGAGGCATGGAGTGCCTGGGGAAAGCCCAAAATTCTAAAAACTGACAATGGGCCAGCCTATACTTCTCAAAAATTTAAACAGTTTTGTCATCAGATGGAAATAACCCATCTCACAGGGCTCCCCTACAACCCCCAAAGCCAGGGCATCATTGAACGTGCTCACCGCACCCTAAAATCCTATTTAATAAAACAAAGGGGAGGAGTCCAGGAGGCTCTGCCCTCAGTGCCACGAGTGACGGTTTCACTGGCACTCTTCACTCTCGATTTTTTAAATTTGGACAGTCAAGGCCATTCGGCTGCTGATCGCCACTGTTCAGGGCCTAACAGGCCCAAGGAGATGATTATATGGAAGGATGTCTTAACTGGACAGTGGAAAGGCCCGGATCCTATTTTAATAAGATCCAGGGGAGCTGTCTGTGTTTTTCCACAGGAAGAAAACAATCCATTCTGGGTACCGGAGCGCCTCACGCGAAAGCTCGTGACAGCTGAAGATGATCTTCCAACAGACACACCTGCTACTGCTGAAAGAATCAAGGACAGCGAGGAGGACCACTAATTCTACTCGAGTGGATTCATTGCCCACAGACTGGCTTTACCCTGGGTTTCTTCTGCCTTTTCTTACTTCAGATTGGGTGGGGGTCGGAATGTTTGGTGTAGCATTGTGTCGTGGCTTAGTGTTTTTTACTCTGGTTGTTCTGCAAACTCTATACCCAAAACAAACGTGACTAGGTCGCAATCGCGCAAGCACTAGCACCCTTGGAACAAGGATCGTCTCCCAAAAATTTGGTTATCCATGTTAAAAAATTAAAACAGACTGTGACACTCAGTCGATGCACCTCAGGGGTTTCACCCATTGCACTGAGTCGATGAGTGATCCAGGTTAATGTTGCCTTTGCCTAAACGGTTATGGTACCTAGACAGGAGGGTGACAGCTCTTGCACTCCCTGGAATTTTATTCCATTGCACGGGAATGAGTGTCGCCTCCTTTCTGAGATGTGGTACCTAGACAGGAGGGTGACAGCTCTTGCACTCCCTGGAATTTTATTCCATTGCACGGGAATGAGTGTCACCTCCTTTTAAAAATCTTCTCCCCTAGCCCCTGCACCCAGAGGACTTGTTTCCATTGCACCTGGTGGGGTAAGGGAGTAATCTAAAGCTTTTGATCGCTTACTCCCCAAAGAAGGAGTTTGCTTGATCGAGCTTAGGGCCCTCTTGTACCGTGCTTATAGGCTTTTAGGCAGTTTTCATTTATTTATTTATAACAAAAAGGGAGATGTGGGGAGCCGAGACTCAGATGCCACTAGCTGGCGCTGACATCTCGCCCTCAAAACTTAAACCTCCAGGGTGCATGCGTAGATGCGTATACACGCTAAAGATTGCGTAAGCACGCTAAGAATTGCGTAGGCATGCCGGTAAGAGTGAGCAGCCAATCAGGGTATTGACACGTCACTCAGGTGGACCCGGGCTTATATAAACAGCGCTACTCCGGGGCCCGCTCTCTCCTTCGATCTCTTCCTTCCCCGTTTCCCCGCCCGGGGCCGCGGCCCTCGGAAGCCGCCCGCGCCCACGAGGTGGCAGGGCGGCCTCTCTCCCCTCTTCATCGCGTGACTAATAAAGTTTACTGCGGAAGGATTCCTGTGGTCGCGTGCGTTTCTGCCGGCGAAACATTCGCGCGGCGGCTCCCAACAAAAATGGCCATCTTACCAAAAGCAATCTACAGATTCAATGCAATGCCCATCAAATTACCAACACAATTCTTTACAGACCTGGAAAGAAAAATTCTCAACTTCATATGGAATAACAAGAAACCCAGAATTGCTAAAATAATCCTCTACAATAAAAAATCTTCCGGAAGTATCTCCATCCCTGATCTTAAGTTGTACTATAGAGCAACAGTTTTAAAAACTGCATGGTACTGGCATATAAACAGAATGGTGGATCAATGGAACCGAACAGAGGACCCAGAAATAAACCCACACACTTATGGACACCTGATCTTTGACAAATACGCCAAAACCATACAATGGAAAAAAGATAGCATCTTCAACAAATGGTGCTGGTCCAACTGGATGTCTACATGTTGAAAAATGCAAATAGATCCGTACTTATCACCCTGCACAAAACTGAAGTCTAAGTGGATCAAAGACCTCAACATAAAACCAGACACATTAAATCGGCTTGAAAAAAAAGTGGGAAATACCCTAGAACTCATTGGTACAGGGGAAAACTTCCTGAACAGAACACCAACAGCACAGGCTCTAAGAGCAACAGTCAATAAATGGGACCTCATGAAACTGAAAAGCTTCTGCAAAGCAAAGGACACCGTCATCAAAATAAAGCGACCCTCTAAAATTTGGGAAAGAATCTTCACCAACCCTTTATCTGACAGAGGACTCATATCCAGTATATATAAAGAACTAAAGAAGCTGAAAAGCAGCAAACCAAGTAATCCACTTAAAAAATGGGGAACAGAGCTAAACAGAGAATTCTCTGTAGAGGAATACCGAATGGCAGAGAAGCACTTAAAGAAATGCTCAACCTCACTAGCCATTAGGGAAATGCAAATCAAAACAACCCTGAGATTTCACCTTACACCCATGAGAATGGCCAAGATCAAAAACTCAAGTGACAACACATGCTGGAGAGGTTGTGGAGAAAGGGGAACCGTTCTCCACTGCTGGTGGAAATGTAAACTGGTACAACCACTCTGGAAATCAATCTGGTGCTTTCTCAGACAACTAGGAATAGCGCTTCCTCAAGATCCAGCCATACCACTCCTGGGCATATATCCAAAAGAGGCTCAAGTACACAAAAAGGGCATTTGCTCAACCATGTTTGTAGCAGCTTTTTTTGTAATAGCCAGAAGCTGGAAACAACCCAGATGCCCCTCAACTGAAGAATGGATGCAGAAATTGTGGTACATCTACACAATGGAATATTACTCAGCAATGAAAAATAAGGAAATCATGAAATTTGCAGGTAAATGGTGGGATCTGGAAAGGATCATCCTGAGTGAGTTGTCCCAGAAGCAAAAAGACACACATGGTATATACTCACTCATATAGACATACAACATAGGACAAACCCACTAAAACCTGTGCATCTAAAGAAACTAAGCAAGAGAGAAGACCCTAACTAAAATGTCCAATCCCCATCCGGAAAGGCAAAGAGGATGGACATCAGAAGAAGAAGAAAAGAGGAAACAACCTAGGAACCTACCACAGAGGGCCTCTGAAAGCCTCTGCCCTACAGACTATCAAAGCAGATGCTGAGCCTGATGGGCAACTGTTGGGCAGAGTGAATGGAATTTTAGGTAAGAACTGGGAAATAGTAAGAGCTGGAGAGGACAGGGTCTCCACAAGGAGAGCAACAGAACAGGAAAATTTGAACACAGGGAACTTCCCAGAGACTCATACTCCAACCAAGGACTATTCATGGAGATAACCCAGAACCCCTGCACAGATGTAGCCCATGGCAGTTCAGAGTCCAATTGGGTTACATAGTAATGTGAAGAGGGACTTCCTCTGACATAATCTGATTGGCCTGCTCTTTGATCACCTCCCTCTGGGGGGGAGCAGCCTTACCAGGCCATAGTAGAGGACAATGCAGCCACTTTTGATGTGAACTGACAGACTAAGATCAGAAAGGAGAGGAGAACCTCCCCTATTAGTGGACTTGGGGAGTGGCATGCAAGCAGAGAGAGGAGGGAGGGTGGGATTGGGAGGGGAGGAGGGAGGGGCTTATGGGGGGATGCAGAATGAATAAAGTGTAATTGATGAAAAATTAAAAAAAAAGGGAAAAAATAATTTAAGAATATTAAATGCATTTCAAAAGTGGAGGAAAACATGGAGTTAGTCAATTGGCATGGAGCACGTCTCGCCCCTGGGGGCAATGATCTCCTGAACCTACTCAGACCTCGGACACCACCACTGCTAGTTCTAGAACTGACACAGGATGTTCCAACGAGGGGGTTAAGGCTTCTCATAATATTTCCTATAAGCCCACACCTGTTTGTCTATATCCCCCATTTTTATTCATTATTAGCCAGATAGAGCCAAGTAATCGTGGTGATGATACTGGAATGCTAGTAAATTTAGGTATGCCCTGGTTACTCGCATGCCTCACTGCGTGCCTGTGCCCGTTGATGCCCCTCACGCTATGACTCTCTTCAGACAGAAAAGGGATCTTGGAACTACAGCCACCATTGTTACTACCATCTCATTGGCGGCTGTTGGAGCTACCACTGGGGCATTAGCCATGAGTCATACTGGGCAGACTGCTCAGACCCTGAACAATCATTTAGCCAATGTAGCTCATGCCTTAGTTGTACATAAAGGAATTAATGCTCAACTAAAAGGAAGCTTGATGGTGTTCAATCAGAGGATTGTCCTTGTGCAGGAGCAAATTGATACCCTATGGCAAATCGCTCAACTTCGCCGTCAATGAAAATATGCTGGACTTTGAGTCACTAGCATATAACATGAGAATTTTTCCTGTGCTGAAAATCTGTCTAAACAATTGTTGAGCTATATTTTAGGTAATTGGACTGGAGAATTCGATACTACGATGGAGCAGCTGAGAGTGGCCATTGTCACAGTAAATTCTACCAGAGTGGACACAGGACTTGCCACAGGATTATCATCATGGATTGCTGCAGCCATGAATCATCTGAAGGAATGGGCGGGCATGGGAGCGTTAGCAGGCCTTCTGGTGTTGGTCTCCTTGGTTTGCCTGTGGTATATATGCAAGATTAGAGTCTCACAACAGTGTGATGCAGCCTTGATCATTCAGGCCTTTACAGCCATTGAAGCAGGACATTCTCCCCAAGCATGGTTGGATACCATAAAAAGCTAAAATGTTATGCTCAGGATGTGAGGCTAAGCACTGCACTCAGGGTCAGCCACTTTCGACCCAGAGAAGAGCATGTCTGGTTGCATGCGGGTTGATGCCCCAGGTCCCGCCTCTGAGACAAAGGTATCGGATGGGTCTGATGCTCTTTGGGTCGATGACACCTAAACGAACATCGGTACAAAGTCCCAATTTATTTCTAATATCAGAGATCAGACCTCTACTCTTGCCTGATGCGTCTAAAACAAAAAGGGGGAACTGTAGAGAGCTGCGGAATGCTATGCCTTAAAGATGGAGCTGGTTTCCGCCTTCCACCTTCCCGATGGTGAGTGCTCTCTGTCACGAACAATTCCACATTTGGCTAAGGTTGAGGATCTGGCTTGCTTCCATGTATGTGGACCTATCTGCATTGCCCACGTGGCACGCCTGGGTTGGCTACCCAGAGGCTATTTAAGCTGTGGGCTGGCTTTCCCCAGGGTCCGAGGATTGTTCAAGGTTTCTGAATAAACTGCATTGAAAAAAAAAGAAATTTAGTTATTTTCTCCATTTTTGTGTGTGTGTGTTTTCCTAGGTTTGTGAGATTTATTCATTTTTCTCTTTAAGGACCTCTACAATCTCTACATAGTTTGTGTTAAGGTCCTTTACTTGTGCTTCAGGTATGTTGGAATATTAAGAGGCTGTTGAGATAGAATAGCTGGGTTATAGTGTAGACATATTGTCTTATCTGTTATTGGTTGTACTGTTATGTCATCACCTAGGCATCTGAGTTCATGATGATTCTATATCTAGGAGCTGATTTCTGAGTGCCTTTCTAAGGTGGATGTTTGTTCCTTGGTTTCTCTTTCCTCTCAGGATTTTTGGAGAGTGTGATGGTTTTCTTCTGGTGTCCTTAACCTCACTGGCTCCTTCAATCCTTCCTCCCTCTTCCACGAGGTTCCTCAAGTTCTGTGTCAAGTTTAGCTATGGTCTCTGTATCTGTTTCCATCACCTGCTGGGTGGAGCCTCTCAGAAGACAGTTATGCTAGGCTTGTTATGTTTACGTTCTTTCATTGGAAACTTGTTCCTGTTAGGAACAAGTTAGGGTTAGGGTGAGGGTTAGGGTTAGGGTAGGGTTAGGGTTAGGGTTAAGATTAGGGTTAGAGTTAGGGTTAAGGTAGGGTTAGGGTTAGGGTTAGGGTTAGGGTTGGAGTTAGGGTTAGGGTTAGGGTTTAGGGTTACGGTTAGTGTTAGGGTTAGGGTTAGAGTTAAGTTTGGGGGTTAGGGTTAGGGTTATATCACTTTTCACTTTTCCTGTTATAATAATTGAACAGGCGACACGTATGTAAATTAGTTTTCAAAATTGTGCTTTGCGTTTCTCTTCTTGCAATGAAAACTTGTTTCTTTGCCGTACAGTTCGATATATCACTTTTCAGTTTTCTTGTACTCCTAATTGTGCGAGCGACACACATATCTTTCCATTTAAAAGTACTGCTTGGCTTTTCTGTTCTTTTGTTCGAAACTTGTTCCTGTGCTGTACAGTGCGTTATATCACTTTTCAGTTTTCCTGTTATAATAATTGAACAGGCGACACGTATGTGAAGTAGTTAACAAAGTAGTGCTTTGCTTTTCTGTTCTTTCATTGGAAACTTGTTCCTGTGCTGTACAGTGCGTTATATCACTTTTCAGTTTTTCTGTATTCCTAATTGAGCAAGCGACACACATGTGATTCGGTTTAAAGTTAGTGCTTTGCTTTTCTGTTCTTTCGTTGGAAACTTGTTCCTGTGCTGTACAGTGTGAAATATCACTTTTCAGTTTTCCTGCATTCCTAATTGAGCGAGCGTCACACATGTGATTTAGGTTACACAGTAGTGCTTGTTATGTTTACGTTCTTCATTGGAAACTTGTTCCTGTTAGGAACAAGTTAGGGTTAGGGTGAGGATTAGGGTTAGGGTAGGGTTAGGGTTAGGATTAGGGTTAGGGTTAGGGTTAGGATTAGGGTTAGGGTTAGGGTAGGGTTATGGTTAGGGTTAGGGTTAGAGTTAGGGTTAGGGGGTTAGGGGGTTAGGGTTAGGGTTAGGGTTATATCACTTTTCAGTTTTCCTGTTATAATAATTGAACAGGCGACACGTATGTGAATTAGTTTTTAAAGTGGTGCTTTGCTTTTCTCTTCTTTCATTCGAAAATTGTTCCTGTGCTGTAGAGTGCGTTATATCACTTTTCAGTTTTCCTGTATTCCTAATTGAGCGAGCGACACACATGTGATTTAGTTTTTAAAGTAGTGCTTTGCTTTTCTGGTCTTTCGTTTGAAACTTGTTCCTGTGCTGTACAGTTTGATATATCACTTTTCAGTTTTCCTGTACTCCTAATTGAGCGAGCGACACACATGTGATTTAGTTTTTAAAGTGGTGCTTTACTTTTCTGTTCTTTCGTTCGAAATATGTTCCTGTGCTGTACAGTGCGTTATATCACTTTTCAGTTTTCCTGTTATAATAATTGAATTGGCGACACGTATGAGAATTAGTTAACAAAGTAGTGCTTTCCTTTTCTGTTCTTTCGTTGGAAAATTGTTCCTGTGCTGTACAGTGTGATATTTCACTTTTCAGTTTTCCTGTATTCCTAATTGAGCGAGCGACACACATGTGATTCGGTTTAAAGTTAGTGCTTTGCTTTTCTGTTCTTTCGTTGGAAACTTGTTCCTGTGCTGTACAGTGTGATATATCACTTTTCAGTTTTCCTGTATTCCTAATTGAGCGAGCGATACACATGTGATTTAGTTTACACAGTAGTGCTTTTTACGTTTACGTTCTTTCATTGGAAACTTGTTCCTGTTAGGAACAAGTTAGGGTTAGGGTTAGGGTTAGGGTAGGGTTAGGGTTAGTGTTAGGGTCAGGGTTAGAGTTAAGGTTAGGGGGTTAGGATTAGGGTTATATCACTTTTCAGTTTTCCTGTTATAATAATTGAACAGGCGACACGTATGTGAATTAGTTTTCAAAGTTGTGCTTTGCATTTCTGTTCTTTCAATGGAAACTTATTTCTTTGCCGTACAGTTCGATATATCACTATTCAGTTTTCCTGTACTCCTAATTGTGCGAGAGACACACATGTGATTCCATTTAAAAGTACTGCTTTGCTTTTCTGTTCTTTCGTTCGAAACTTGTTCCTGTGCTGTACAGTGCGTTATATCACTTTTCAGTTTTCCTGTTATAATAATTGAACAGGCGACACGTATGAGAATTAGTTTTCAAAGTTGAGCTTTGCGTTTCTGTTCTTTCAATGGAAACTTGTTTCTTTGCTGTGCAGTTCGATATATCACTTTTCAGTTTTCCTGTATTGTAAATTGAGCGAGCGACACACATGTGATTCCGTTTAAAGGTAGTGCTTTACTTTTCTGTTCTTTCGTTGGAAACATGTTCCTGTGCTGTACAGTGTGATATATCACATTTCAGTTTTCCTGTATTCCTAATTGAGCGTGTGTCACAAATGTGATTTAATTTACACAGTATTGCTTTTTACGATTACGTTCTTTCATTGGAAACTTGTTCCTGTAGGGAACAAGTTAGGGTTAGGGTTAGGGTTAGGGTTAGGTTTAGGGTTAGGGTTAGGGTAGGGTTAGGGTTAGGGTTAGGGTTAGGGTTAGGGTTTAGGGTTAGGGTTAGTGTTAGGGTTAGTGTTAGAGTTAAGGTTAGGCGGTTAGGGTTAGGGTTATATCACTTTTCAGTTTTCCTGTTATAATAATTGAACAGGCGACACGTATGTGAATTAGTTTTCAAACTTGTGCTTTGCGTTTCTGTTCTTTCAATGGAAACTTGTTTCTTTGCCGTACAGTTCGATATATAACTTTTCAGTTTTCCTGTATTCCTAATTGAGCGAGCGACACTCATTTGATTTAGTTTTTAAAGTGGTGCTTTGCTTTTCTGTTCTTTCTTTCGAAAATTATTCCTGCGCTGTACAGTGTGTTATATCACTTTTCAGTTTTCCTGTATTCCTAATTGAGCAAGCGACACACATGTGATTCGGTTTAAAGTTAGTGCTTTGCTTTTCTGTTCTTTCGTTGGAAACTTGTCCCTGTGCTGTACAGTGTGATATATCACTTTTCAGTTTTCCTGTATTCCTAATTGGGCGAGCGACACACATGTGATTCCGTTTAAAGGTAGTGCTTTCCTTTTCTGTTCTTTCGTTGGAAAATTGTTCCTGTGCTGTACAGTGTGATATTTTACATTTCAGTTTTCCTCTATTCCTAATTGAGCGAGCGACACACATGTGATTTAGTTTTTAAAGTGGGGCTTTACTTTTCTGTTCTTTCGTTCAAAACTTGTTCCTGTGCCGTACAGTGCGTTATATCACTTTTCAGTTTTCCTGTTATAATAATTGAACAGGCGACACGTATGTGAATTAGTTAACAAAGTACTGCTTTGTTTTTCTGTTCTTTCATTGGAAACTTGTTCCTGTGCTGTACAGTGTGTTATATCACTTTTATGTTTTACTGTATTTCTAATTGAGCGAGCGACACACAGGTAATTTAGTTTTTAAAGTAGTGCTTTGCTTTTCTGTTCTTTTGTTCGAAACTTGTTCCTGAGCTATACAGTGCGTTATATCACTTTTCAGTTTTCCTGTATTCCTAATTGAGCGAGCGACACACAGGTAATTTAGTTTTTAATGTAGTGCTTTGCTTTTCTGTTTTTTCGTTCGAAACTTGTTCCTGTGCGGTACAGTGCGTTATATCACTCTTCAGTTTTCCTGTATTCCTAATTGAGCGAGCGACACACATCTGATTCGGTTTAAAGTTAGTGCTTTGCTTTTCTGTTCTTTCGTTGGGAACTTGTTCCTGTGCTGTACAGTGTGATATATCACTTTTCAGTTTTCCTGTATTCCTAATTGAGCGAGTGACACACATGTGATTTAGTTTACACAGTAGTGCTTTTTACTTTTACGTTCTTTCATTGGAAACTTGTTCCTGTTAGGAACAAGTTAGGGTTAAGGTTAGGGTTAGGGTTAGGGTTAGGGTTAGAGATAGGGTTAGGGTAGGGTTAGGGTAGGGGTAGGGTTAGGGTTAGGGTTAGGGTTAGGGTTAGGATTAGGGTTAGGGTTAGGGTAGGGGTAGGTTTAGGGTTAGGGTTAGAGTTAGGGTTAGGGGGTTAGGGTTAGGGTTATATCACTTTTCAGTTTTCCTGTTATAATAATTGAACAGGCGACACGTATGTGAATTAGTTTTCAAAGTTGTCTTTGCGTTTCTCTTCTTTCAATGGAAACTTGTTTCTTTGCCGTACAGTTCGATATATCACTTTTCAGTTTTCCTGTACTCCTAATTGTGCGAGCGACACACATGTGATTCCATTTAAAAGTACTGCTTTGCTTTTCTGTTCTTTCGTTCGAAACTTGTTCCTGTGCTGTACAGTGCGTTATATCACTTTCCAGTTTTCCTGTTATAATAATTGAACAGGCGACACGTATGAGAATTAGTTAACAAAGTAGTGCTTTGCTTTTCTGTTCTTTCATTGGAAACTTGTTCCTGTGCTGTACAGTGCGTTATATCACTTTTCAGTTTTCCTGTTATAATAATTGAACAGGCGACACGTATGTGAATTAGTTTTCAAAGTTGTGCTTTGCGTTTCTGTTCTTTCAATGGAAACTTGTTTCTTTGCTGTGCAGTTCGATATATCACTTTTCAGTTTTCCTGTATTCTAAATTGAGCGAGCGACACACATGTGATTCCGTTTAAAGGTAGTGCTTTGCTTTTCTGTTCTTTCGTTGGAAACTTGTTCCTGTGCTGTACAGTGTGATATATCACTTTTCAGTTTTCCTGTATTCCTAATTGAGAGTGCGTCACACATGTGTTAGTTTACACAGTAGTGCTTTTTACGTTTACGTTCTTTCATTGGAAACTTGTTCCTATAGGAACAAGTTAGGGTTAGGGTTAGCGTTAGGGTTAGGGTAGGGTTAGGGTTAGGGTTTGGGTTAGGGTTAGGGTTAGGGTTAGGATTAGGGTTAGGGTTAGGGTTAGGGTAGGGTTAGGGTTAGGGTTAGGGTTAGATTTAGGGTTAGGGGGTTAGGGTTAGGGTTAGGGTTATATCACTTTTCAGTTTTCCTGTTATAATAATTGATCAGGCGACACGTATGTGAATTAGTTTTCAAAGTTGTGCTTTGCGTTTCTCTTCTTTCAATGGAAACTTGTTTCTTTGCCGTACAGTTCGATATATCACTTTTCAGTTTTCCTGTATTCTAAATTGAGCGAGCGACACACATGTGATTCCGTTTAAAGGTAGTGCTTTGCTTTTCTGTTCTTTCGTTGGAAACTTGTTCCTGTGCTGTACAGTGTGATATATCACTTTTCAGTTTTCCTGTATTCCTAATTGAGAGTGCGTCACACATGTGTTAGTTTACACAGTAGTGCTTTTTACGTTTACGTTCTTTCATTGGAAACTTGTTCCTATTAGGAACAAGTTAGGGTTAGGGTTAGGGTTAGGGTTAGGGTTAGGGTAGGGTTAGGGTTAGGGTTAGGTTTAGGGTTAGGATTAGGGTTTAGGGTTAGGGTTAGTGTTAGGGTTAGGGTTAGAGTTAAGGTTAGGCGGTTAGTGTTAGGGTTATATCACTTTTCAGTTTTCCTGTTATAATAATTGAACAGGCGACACGTATGTGAATTAGTTTTCAAAGTTGTGCTTTGCGTTTCTGTTCTTTCAATGGAAACTTGTTTCTTTGCCGTACAGTTCGATATATCACTTTTCAGTTTTCCTGTATTCCTAATTGAGCGAGCGACACTATTTTGATTTAGTTTTTAAAGTGGTGCTTTGCTTTTCTGTTCTTTCTTTCGAAAATTGTTCCTGTGCTGCACAGTGCGTTATATCATTTTTCAGTTTTCCTGTATTCCTAATTGAGCGAGCGACACACATGTGATTCGGTTTAAAGTTAGTGCTTTGCTTTTCTGTTCTTTCGTTGGAAACTTGTTCCTCTGCTGTACAGTGTGATATATCACTTTTCAGTTTTCCTGTATTCCTAAATGAGCGAGCGACACACTTGTGATTTAGTTTTTAAAGTAGTGCTTTGCTTTTCTGTTCTTTCGTTTGAAACTTGTTCCTGTGCTGTACAGTGTGATATATCACTTTTCAGTTTACCTGTACTCCTAATTGAGCGAGCGACTTGTTCCTGTGCTGTACAGTGCGTTATATCACTTTTCAGTTTTCCTGTTATAATAATTGTACAGGCGACACGTATGTGAATTAGTTAACAAAGTAGTGCTTTGCTTTTCTGTTCTTTCATTGGAAACTTGTTCCTGTGCTGTACAGTGCATTATATCACTTTTCAGTTTTCCTGTATTCCTAATTGAGCGAGCGACACACATGTGATTCGGTTTAAAGGTAGTGCTTTCCTTTTCTGTTCTTTCGTTGGAAAATTGTTCCTTTGCTTTACAGTGTGATATTTCACTTTTCAGTTTCCCTGTATTCCTAATTGAGCGAGCTACACACATGTGATTTCGTTTTTAAAGTGGTGCTTTACTTTTCTGTTCCTTCGTTCGAAACTTCTTCCTGTGCTGTACAGTGCGTTATATCACTTTTCAGTTTTCCTGTTATAAGAATTGAACAGGCGACACGTATGTGAATTATTTAACAAAGTAGTGCTTTGCTTTTCTGTTCTTTCATTGGAAACTTGTTCCTGTGCTGTACAGTGTGTTATATCACATTTCAGTTTTCCTGTATTCGTAATTGAGCGAGCGACACACATGTGATTCGGTTTAAAGTTAGTGCTTAGCTTTTCTGTTCTTTTGTTGGAAACTTGTTCCTGTGCTGTACAGTGTGATATATCACTTTTTAGTTTTCCTGTATTCCTAATTGAGCGAGCGACACACATGTGATTTAGTTTACACAATAGTGCTTTTTACGTTTACGTTCTTTCATTGGAAACTTGTTCCTGTTAGGAACAAGTTAGGGTTAGGGTTAGGGTTAGGGTAGGGTTAGGGTTAGGGTTAGGGGTAGGGTTAGGGTTTAGGGTTATGGTTAGTGTTAGAGTTAGGGTTAGAGTTAAGGTTAGGCGGTTAGGGTTAGGGTTATATCACTTTTCAATTTTCCTGTTATAATAATTTAACAGGCGACAAGTATGTGAATTAGTTTTCAAAGTTGTGCTTTGCGTTTCTGTTCTTTCTATGGAAACTTGTTTCTTTGCCGTACAGTTCGATATATCACTTTTCAGTTTTCCTGTATTCCTAATTGAGCGAGCAACACTCATTTGATTTAGTTTTTAAAGTGGTGCTTTGCTTTTCTCTTCTTTCATTCGAAAATTGTTCCTGTGCTGTAGAGTGCGTTATATCACTTTTCAGTTTTCCTGTATTCCTAATTGAGCGAGCGACACACATGTGATTTAGTATTTAAAGTAGTGCTTTGCTTTTCTGGTCTTTCGTTTGAAACTTGTTCCTGTGCTGTACTGTTTGATATATCACTTTTCAGTTTTCCTGTATTCCTAATTGAGCGAGCGACACTATTTTGATTTAGTTTTTAAAGTGGTGCTTTGCTTTTCTGTTCTTTCTTTCGAAAGTTGTTCCTGTGCTGCACAGTGCGTTATATCATTTTTCAGTTTTCCTGTATTCCTAATTGAGCGAGCGACACACATGTGATTCGGTTTAAAGTTAGTGCTTTGCTTTTCTGTTCTTTCGTTGGAAACTTGTTCCTCTGCTGTACAGTGTGATATATCACTTTTCAGTTTTCCTGTATTCCTAAATGAGCGAGCGACACACTTGTGATTTAGTTTTTAAAGTAGTGCTTTGCTTTTCTGTTCTTTCGTTTGAAACTTGTTCCTGTGCTGTACAGTGTGATATATCACTTTTCAGTTTACCTGTACTCCTAATTGAGCGAGCGACTCATATGTGATTTAGTTTTTAAAGTGGTGCTTTACTTTTCTGTTCTTTGGTTCGAAACTTGTTCCTGTGCTGTACAGTGCGTTATATCACTTTTCAGTTTTCCTGTTATAATAATTGAACAGGCGACACGTATGTGAATTAGTTAACAAAGTAGTGCTTTGCTTTTCTGTTCTTTCATTGGAAACTTGTTCCTGTGCTGTACAGTGCATTATATCACTTTTCAGTTTTCCTGTATTCCTAATTGAGCGAGCGACACACATGTGATTCCGTTTAAAGGTAGTGCTTTCCTTTTCTGTTCTTTCGTTGGAAAATTGTTCCTTTGCTTTACAGTGTGATATTTCACTTTTCAGTTTCCCTGTATTCCTAATTGAGCGAGCGACACACATGTGATTTCGTTTTTAAAGTGGTGCTTTACTTTTCTGTTCCTTCGTTCGAAACTTCTTCCTGTGCTGTACAGTGCGTTATATCACTTTTCAGTTTTCCTGTTATAAGAATTGAACAGGCGACACGTATGTGAATTATTTAACAAAGTAGTGCTTTGCTTTTCTGTTCTTTCATTGGAAACTTGTTCCTGTGCTGTACAGTGTGTTATATCACTTTTCAGTTTTCCTGTATTCGTAATTGAGCGAGCGACACACATGTGATTCGGTTTAAAGTTAGTGCTTAGCTTTTCTGTTCTTTCGTTGGAAACTTGTTCCTGTGCTGTACAGTGTGATATATCACTTTTTAGTTTTCCTGTATTCCTAATTGAGCGAGCGACACACATGTGATTTAGTTTACACAATAGTGCTTTTTACGTTTACGTTCTTTCATTGGAAACTTGTTCCTGTTAGGAACAAGTTAGGGTTAGGGTTAGGGTTAGGGTTAGGGTAGGGTTAGGGTTAGGGTTAGGGGTAGGGTTAGGGTTTAGGGTTAGGGTTAGTGTTAGAGTTAGGGTTAGAATTAAGGTTAGGCGGTTAGGGTTAGGGTTATATCACTTTTCAATTTTCCTGTTGTAATAATTTAACAGGCGACACGTATGTGAATTAGTTTTCAAAGTTGTGCTTTGCGTTTCTGTTCTTTCTATGGAAACTTGTTTCTTTGCCGTACAGTTCGATATATCACTTTTCAGTTTTCCTGTATTCCTAATTGAGCGAGCAACACTCATTTGATTTAGTTTTTAAAGTGGTGCTTTGCTTTTCTCTTCTTTCATTCGAAAATTGTTCCTGTGCTGTAGAGTGCGTTATATCACTTTTCAGTTTTCCTGTATTCCTAATTGAGCGAGCGACACACATGTGATTTAGTATTTAAAGTAGTGCTTTGCTTTTCTGGTCTTTCGTTTGAAACTTGTTCCTGTGCTGTACTGTTTGATATATCACTTTTCAGTTTTCCTGTACTCCTAATTGAACGAGCGACACACATGTGATTTAGTTTTTAAAGTGGTGCTTTAAATTTCTGTTCTTTCGTTCGAAACTTGTTCCTGTGCTGTACAGTGCGTTATATCACTTTTCAATTTTCCTGTTATAATAATTGAATAGGAGACACGTATGAGAATTAGTTAACAAAGTAGTGCTTTGCTTTTCTGTTCTTTCATTGGAAACTTTTTCCTGTGCTGTACAGTGTTTTATATCACTTTTCAGTTTTCCTGTATTCCTAATTGAGCGAGCGACACACATGTGATTCCGTTTAAAGGTACTGCTTTCCTTTTCTGTTCTTTCGTTGGAAAATTGTTCCTGTGCTGTACAGTGTGATATTTCACCTTTCAGTTTTCCTGTATTCCTAATTGAGCGAGCGACACACATGTGATTCGGTTTAAAGGTAGTGCTTTGCTTTTCTGTTCTTTCGTTGGAAACTTGTTCCTGTGCTGTACAGTGTGATATATCACTTTTCAGTTTTCCTGTATTCCTAATTGAGCGAGCGACACACATGTGATTTAGTTTACACAGTAGTGCTTTTTACGTTTATGTTCTTTCATTGGAAACTTGTTCCTGTTAGGAACAAGTTAGGGTTAGGGTTAGGGTTAGGGTAGGGTTAGGGTTAGTGCTAGGGTTAGGGTTAGAGTTAAGGTTAGGGGGTTAGGATTAGGGTCATATCACTTTTCAGTTTTCCTGTTATAATAATTGAACAGGCGACACGTATGTGAATTAGTTTTCAAAGTTGTGCTTTGCGTTTCTCTTCTTTCAATGGAAACTTGTTTCTTTGCCGTACAGTTCGATATATCACTTTTCAGTTTTCCTGTACTCCTAATTGTGCGAACGACACACATGTGATTCCATTTAAAAGTACTGCTTTGCTTTTCTGTTCTTTCGTTCGAAACTTGTTCCTGTGCTGTACAGTGCGTTATATCACTTTTCAGTTTTCCTGTTATAAAAACTGAACAGGCGATACGTATGTGAATTAGTTTTCAAAGTTGTGCTTTGCGTTTCTGTTCTTTCAATGGAAACTTGTTTCTTTGCTGTGCAGTTCGATATATCACTTTTCAGTTTTCCTGTATTGTAAATTGAGCGAGCGACACACATGTGATTCCGTTTAAAGGTAGTGCTTTGCTTTTCTGTTCTTTCGTTGGAAACATGTTCCTGTGCTGTACAGTGTGATATATCACTTTTCAGTTTTCCTGTATTCCTAATTGAGCGAGCGACACTATTTTGATTTAGTTTTTAAAGTGGTGCTTTGCTTTTCTGTTCTTTCTTTCGAAAATTGTTCCTGTGCTGTACAGTGCGTTATATCACTTTTCAGTTTTCCTGTATTCCTAATTGAGCGAGCGACACACATGTGATTCGGTTTAAAGGTAGTGCTTTCCTTTTCTGTTCTTTCGTTGGAAAATTGTTACTGTGCTGTACAGCGCGTTATATCACTTTCCAGTTTTCCTGTTATAATAATTGAACAGGCGACACGTATGAGAATTAGTTAACAAAGTAGTTCTTTGCTTTTCTGTTCTTTCATTGGAAACTTGTTCCTGTGCTGTACAGTGCGTTATATCACTTTTCAGTTTTCCTGTTATAATAATTGAACAGGCGACACGTATGTGAATTAGTTTTCAAAGTTGTGCTTTGCGTTTCTGTTCTTTTATTGGAAACTATTCCTGTGCTGTACAGTGTGTTATATCACTTTTCAGTTTTCCTGTATTCCTAATTGAGCGAGCGACACACAGGTAATTTAATTTTTAAAGTAGTGCTTTGCTTTTCTGTTCTTTCCTTCGAAACTTGTTCCTGTGCTGTACAGTGCGTTATGTCACTTTTCAGTTTTTCTGTATTCCTAATTGAGCGAGCGACACACATGTGATTCGGTTTAAAGTTAGTGCTTTGCTTTTCTGTTCTTTCCTTGGAAACTTGTTCCTGTGCTGTATAGAATGATATATCACTTTTCAGTTTTCCTGTATTCCTAATTGAGCGAGCGAAACATATGTGATTTAGTTTACACAGTAGTGCTTTTTATGTTTACGTTCTTTCATTGGAAACTTGTTCCTGTTAGGATCAAGTTAGGGTTTGGGTTAGGGTTAGGGTTAGGGTAGGGTTAGGGTTAGGGTTAGGGTTGGGGTTAGGGTAGGGTTAGGGTTAGGGTTAGGGTTAGAGTTAGGGTTAGGGGGTTAGGGTTAGGGTTAGGGTTATATCACTTTTCAGTTTTCCTGTTATAATAATTGAACAGGCGACACGTATGTGAATTAGTTTTCAAAGTTGTGGTTTGCGTTTCTGTTCTTTCAATGGACACTTGTTTCTTTGCCGTACAGTTCGATATATAACTTTTCAGTTTTCCTGTATTCCTAATTGAGCGAGCGACACTATTTTGATTTAGTTTTTAAAGTGGTGCTTTGCTTTTCTGTTCTTTCTTTCGAAAATTATTCCTGCGCTGTACAGTGCGTTATATCACTTTTCAGTTTTCCTGTATTCCTAATTGAGCAAGCGACACACATGTGATTCGGTTTAAAGTTAGTGCTTTGCTTTCCTGTTCTTTCGTTGGAAACTTGTCCCTGTGCTGTACAGTGTGATATATCACTTTTCAGTTTTCCTGTATTCCTAATTGAGCGAGCGATACACATGTGATTCCGTTTAAAGGTAGTGCTTTCCTTTTCTGTTCTTTCGTTGGAAAATTGTTCCTGTGCTGTACAGTGTGATATTTCACGTTTCAGTTTTCCTTTATTCCTAATTGAGCGAGCGACACACATGTGATTTAGTTTTTAAAGTGGGGCTTTACTTTTCTGTTCTTTCGTTCAAAACTTGTTTTTGTGCTGTACAGTGCGTTATATCGCTTTTCAGTTTTCCTGTTATAATAATTGAACAGGCGACACGTATGAGAATTATTTAACAAAGTAGTGCTTTGCTTTTCTGTTCTTTCATTGGAAACTTGTTCCTGTGCTGTACAGTGCTTTATATCACTTTTCAGTTTTCCTGTTATAATAATTGAACAGGCGACACGTATGTGAATTAGTTTTCAAAGTTGTGCTTTGCGTTTCTGTTCTTTCATTGGAAACTATTCCTGTGCTGTACAGTGTGTTATATCACTTTTCAGTTTTCCTGTATTCCTAATTGAGCGAGCGACACACAGGTAATTTAGTTTTTAAAGTAGTGCTTTGCCTTTCTGTTCTTTCGTTCGAAACTTGTTCCTGTGCTGTACAGTGCGTTATATCACTTTTCAGTTTTTCTGTATTCCTAATTGGCGAGCGACACACATGTGATTCGGTTTAAAGTTAGTGCTTTGCTTTTCTGTTCTTTCCTTGGAAACTTGTTCCTGTGCTGTACAGTGTGATATATCACTTTTCAGTTTTCCTGTATTCCTAATTGAGCGAGCGACACATATGTGATTTAGTTTACACAGTAGTGCTTTTTATGTTTACGTTCTTTCATTGGAAACTTGTTCCTGTTAGGATCAAGTTAGGGTTAGGTTTAGGGTTAGGGTTAGGGTAGGGTTAGGGTTAGGGTTAGGGTAGGGTTAGGGTTAGGGTTAGGGTTAGAGTTAGGTTTAGGGGGTTAGGGTTAGGGTTATATCACTTTTCAGTTTTCCTGTTATAATAATTGAACAGGCGACACGTATGTGAATTAGTTTTCAAAGTTGTGCTTTGCGTTTCTCTTCTTTCAATGGAAACTTGTTTCTTTGCCGTACAGTTCGATATATCACTTTTCAGTTTTCCTGTACTCCTAATTGTGCGAGCGACACACATGTGATTCCATTTAAAAGTACTGCTTTGCTTTTCTGTTCTTTCGTTCGAAACTTGTTCCTGTGCTGTACAGTGCGTTATATCACTTTCCAGTTTTCCTGTTATAATAATTGAACAGGCGACACGTATGAGAATTAGTTAACAAAGTAGTGCTTTGCTTTTCTGTTCTTTCATTGGAAACTTGTTCCTGTGCTGTACAGTGCGTTATATCACTTTTCAGTTTTCCTGTTATAATAATTGAACAGGCGACACGTATGTGATTTAGTTTTCAAAGCTGTGCTTTGCGTTTCTGTTCTTTCAATGGAAACTAGTTTCTTTGCTGTGCAGTTCGATATATCACTTTTCAGTTTTCATGTATTCTAAATTGAGCGGGCGACACACATGTGATTCTGTTTAAAGGTAGTGATTTGCTTTTCTGTTCTTTCATTGGAAACTTGTTCCTGTGCTGTACAGTGTGATATATCACTTTTCAGTTTTCCTGTATTCCTAATTGAGAGTGCGTCACACATGTGATTTAGTTTACACAGTAGTGCTTTTTACGTTTACGTTCTTTCATTGGAAACTTGTTCCTATTAGGAACAAGTTAGGGTTAGGGTTAGGGTTAGGGTTAGGGTTAGGGTTAGGTTTAGGGTTAGGGTTAGGGTTAGGGTAGGGTTAGGGTTAGGGTTAGGGTTAGGGTTTAGGGTTAGGGTTAGGGTTAGGGTTAGGGTTAGGGTTAGAGTTAAGGTTAGGCGGTTAGGGTTAGGGTTATATCACTTTTCAGTTTTCCTGTTATAATAATTGAACAGGCGACACGTATGTGAATTAGTTTTCAAAGTTGTGCTTTGCGTTTCTGTTCTTTCAATGGAAACTTGTTTCTTTGCCGTACAGTTCGATATAACACTTTTCAGTTTTCCTTTATTCCTAATTGAGCGAGCGACACTATTTTGATTTAATTTTTAAAGTGGTGCTTTGCTTTTCTGTTCTTTCTTTCGAAAATTGTTCCTGTGCTGTACAGTGCGTTATATCACTTTTCAGTTTTCCTGTATTCCTAATTGAGCGAGCGACACACATGTGATTCGGTTTAAAGGTAGTGCTTTCCTTTTCTGTTCTTTCGTTGGAAAATTGTTCCTGTGCTGTACAGTGTGATATTTCACTTTTCAGTTTTCCTGTATTCTTAAATGCGCGAGTGAAACACATGTGATTTAGTTTTTAAAGTGGTGCTTTACTTTTCTGTTCTTTCGTTCGAAACTTGTTCCTGTGCTGTACAGTGCGTTATATCACTTTTCAGTTTTTCTGTTATAATAATTGAACAGGCGACACGTATGTGAATTAGTTAACAAAGTAGTGCTTTGCTTTTCTGTTCTTTCATTGGAAACTTGTTCCTGTGCTGTACAGTGCGTTATATCACTTTTCAGTTTTCCTGTTATAATAATTGAACAGGCGACACGTATGTGAATTAGTTTTCAAAGTTGTGCTTTGCCTTTCTGTTCTTTCAATGTAAACTAGTTTCTTTGCTGTGCAGTTCGATATATCACTTTTCAGTTTTCATGTATTCTAAATTGAGCGGGCGACACACATGTGATTCCGTTTAAAGGTAGTGCTTTGCTTTTCTGTTCTTTCATTGGAAACTTGTTCCTGTGCTGTACAGTGTGATATATCACTTTTCAGTTTTCCTGTATTCCTAATTGAGAGTGCGTCACACATGTGATTTAGTTTACACAGTAGTGCTTTTTACGTTTACGTTCTTTCATTGGAAACTTGTTCCTATTAGGAACAAGTTAGGGTTAGGGTTAGGGTTAGGGTTAGGTTTAGGGTTAGGGTTAGGGTTAGGGTAGGGTTAGGGTTAGGGTTAGGGTTAGGGTTTAGGGTTAGGGATAAGGGTTAGGGTTAGGGTTAGGGTTAGAGTTAAGGTTAGGCGGTTAGGGTTAGGGTTATATCACTTTTCAGTTTTCCTGTTATAATAATTGAACAGGCGACACGTATGTGAGTTAGTTTTCAAAGTTGTGCTTTGCGTTTCTGTTCTTTCATTGGAAACTATTCCTGTGCTGTACAGTTCGATATAACACTTTTCAGTTTTCCTGTATTCCTAATTGAGCGAGCGACACACAGGTAATTTAGTTTTTAAAGTAGTGCTTTGCTTTTCTGTTCTTTCGTTCGAAACTTGTTCCTGTGCTGTACAGTGCGTTATATCTCTTTTCAGTTTTTCTGTATTCCTAATTGAGCGAGCGACACACATGTGATTCGGTTTAAAGTTAGTGCTTTGCTTTTCTGTTCTTTCCTTGGAAACTTGTTCCTGTGCTGTACAGTGTGATATATCACTTTTCAGTTTTCCTGTATTCCTAATTGAGCGAGTGAAACATATGTGATTTAGTTTACACAGTAGTGCTTTTTATGTTTACGTTCTTTCATTGGAAACTTGTTCCTGTTAGGATCAAGTTAGGGTTAGGTTAGGGTTAGGGTTAGGGTTAGGGTTAGGGTAGGGTTAGGGTTAGGGTTAGGGTTAGGATTAGGGTTAGGGTTAGGGTAGGGTTAGGGTTCGGGTTAGGGTTAGGGTTAGAGTTAGGGTTAGGGGGTTAGGGTTAGGGTTAGGGTTATATCACTTTTCAGTTTTCCTCTTATAATAATTGAACATGCGACACGTATGTGAATTAGTTTTCAAAGTTGTGCTTTGCGTTTCTCTTCTTTCAATGGAAACTTGTTTCTTTGCCGTACAGTTCGATATATCACTTTTCAGTTTTCCTGTACTCCTAATTGTGCGAGCGACACACATGTGATTCCATTTAAAAGTACTGCTTTGCTTTTCTGTTCTTTCGTTCGAAACTTGTTCCTGTGCTGTACAGTGCGTTATATCACTTTCCAGTTTTCCTGTTATAATAATTGAACAGGCGACACGTATGAGAATTAGTTAACAAAGTAGTGCTTTGCTTTTCTGTTCTTTCATTGGAAACTTGTTCCTGTGCTGTACAGTGCGTTATATCACTTTTCAGTTTTCCTGTTATAATAATTGAACAGGCGACATGTATGTGAATTAGTTTTCAAAGTTGTGCTTTGCCTTTCTGTTCTTTCAATGTAAACTAGTTTCTTTGCTGTGCAGTTCGATATATCACTTTTCAGTTTTCATATATTCTAAAATGAGCAGGCGACACACATGTGATTCCGTTTAAAGGTAGTACTTTGCTTTTCTGTTCTTTCATTGGAAACTTGTTCCTGTGCTGTACAGTGTGATATATCACTTTTCAGTTTTCCTGTATTCCTGATTGAGAGTGCGTCACACGTGTGATTTAGTTTACACAGTAGTGCTTTTTACGTTTACGTTCTTTCATTGGAAACTTGTTCCTATTAGGAACAAGTTAGGGTTAGGGTTAGGGTTAGGGTTAGGGTTAGGGTTTAGGGTTAGGGTTAGAGTTAGGGTTAGGGTTAGAGTTAAGGTTAGGCGGTTAGGGTTAGGGTTATATCACTTTTCAGTTTTCCTGTTATAATAATTGAACAGGCGACACGTATGTGAATTAGTTTTCAAAGTTGTGCTTTGCGTTTCTGTTCTTTCAATGGAAACTTGTTTCTTTGCCGTACAGTTCGATATATCACTTTTCAGTTTTCCTGTATTCCTAATTGAGCGAGCGACACTCATTTGATTTAGTTTTTAAAGTGGTGCTTTGTTTTTCTGTTCTTTCTTTCGAAAATTGTTCCTGTGCTGTACAGTGCGTTATATCACTTTTCAGTTTTCCTGTTATAATAATTGAACAGGCGTCACTTATGTGAATTAGTTTTCAAAGTTGTGCTTTGCGTTTCTGTTCTTTCAATGGAAACTAGTTTCTTTGCTGTGCAGTTCGATATATCACTTTTCAGTTTTCATGTATTCTAAATTGAGCGGGCAACACACATGTGATTCCGTTTAAAGGTAGTGCTTTGCTTTTCTGTTCTTTCATTGGAAACTTGTTCCTGTGCTGTACAGTGTGATATATCACTTTTCAGTTTTCCTGTATTCCTAATTGAGAGTGCGTCACACATGTGTTAGTTTACACAGTAGTGCTTTTTACGTTTACGTTCTTTCATTGGAAACTTGTTCCTATTAGGAACAAGTTAGGGTTAGGGTTAGGGTTAGGGTTAGGGTAGGGTTAGGGTTCGGGTTAGGGTTAGGGTTAGGGTTTAGGGTTAGGGTTAGGGTTAGGGTTAGGGTTAGAGTTAAGGTTAGGCGGTTAGGGTTAGGGTTATATCACTTTTCAGTTTTCCTGTTATAATAATTGAACAGTTGTGCTTTGCGTTTCTGTTCTTTCAATGGAAACTTGTTTCTTTGCCGTACAGTTCGATATATCACTTTTCAGTTTTCCTGTATTCCTAATTGAGCGAGCTACACTCATTTGATTTAGTTTTTAAAGTGGTGCTTTTCTTTTCTGTTCTTTCTTTCGAAAATTGTTCCTGTGCTGTACAGTGCGTTATATCACTTTTCAGTTTTCCTGTTTTCCTAATTGAGCGAGCGACACACATGTGATTCGGTTTAAAGGTAGTGCTTTCCTTTTCTGTTCTTTCGTTGGAAAATTGTTCCTGTGCTGTACAATGTGATATTTCACTTTTCAGTTTTCCTGTATTCTTTTTTTTTTATTTTTTACATATTTATTATTATCATTTATTACAATTTATTCAATTTTTATCCTGGCTGTGGGCCATGCCTCATCTCCTCCCAATCCCACCCTCCTTTTCTCTTCTCCCCCGTGCCCCTCCCCTAGTCCACTAATAGGGGAGGTTCTCCTCCCCTTCTATTTGACCCTAGCCTATCAGGTCTCACCAGGACTGGCTGCATTATCTTCCTCTGTGGCCTGGCAAGGCTGCACCCCCAGAGGAGGTGATTAGAGAGTCGGGCCACTGAGTTCATGCCAGAGAAAGCCCCTGCTCTCCTTACTAGAGACCCCACTTGTAGACTGAGTCTACAGGCCACATCTGAGCTGGGCTTTTAGGTCCTCTCCATGCATTGTCCTTGGTTGGGGTATCATTTTCTTCAGGGACCCCAGGGCTCAGTTTTTATGGCTCTGTTGGTCTCCTCTTGCTGAAGGGCAGCAAAGCCATCTCTTTGCATACTGTCTATACATGCTTTCACCATCAGACAGATGAACGAGGTTGCTGGATGAAGACTAATAAACCTAAAATGTTTATCTGGCCCTTTACAGGAGAAATTGGTCTTCTTCCAGTTTGTGTAATTCAGCCTCAAACTCCCCATTTGTTCAGGATAGTCTCACAAGGCCTTAAAGATGGAGCTGGTTTCCGCCTTCCACCTTCCTGATGGTGAGTGCTCTCTGTCACGAAGAACTCCACATTTGGCTAAGGCTGAGGATCTGGCTTGCTTCCATGTATGTGGACCTATCTGCATTGCCCCCGTGGCACGCCTGGGTTGGCTACCCAGAGGCTATTTAAGCTGTGGGCTGGCTTTCCCCGGGGTCCGAGGATTGTTCAATCTTCCTGAATAAACTGCATTGAAAAAAAAAAAAAAGATTTAAGGAAAGAGTAACACGGATTTAACTGACAAAGGATCCATTACAGGAGAGTGCAAAGGGAGGCTCCAAGGTGGACAGCAAAGGGTGACACTGTACAGGAAGCTGAGCCAAAGGCCAAAGGGGTCCTGACAATGGCTCAACAGATAAACCTAATAACCTGGGCTCGATCACGTGAGGCCCACATGGTGGAAGGAGAGCACCAACTCCTACAAGTTATCCTCTGACTTCCACACATACCCTGTGGCATGAGTTCTTGTACATACACACACACACCACACACACAAATAAGTAAATAAATAATTGTAAAACATAGTTTGCATGCTTTTCAAACTAAAAGGGCAGAAACCAAGTCAGATTGTTCCAAAAGAGATTGCCTCAAGACAGGAAGTCAAGAGAATGCCAGCTGTCTCTGAAGGCTTGTGAGACTATCCTGTATTCTTAATTGCGCGAGCGACACACATGTGATTTAGTTTTTAAAGTGGTGCTTTACTTTTCTGTTCTTTCGTTCGAAACTTGTTCCTGTGCTGTACAGTGCGTTATATCACTTTTCAGTTTTTCTGTTATAATAATTGAACAGGCGACACGTATGTGAATTAGTTAAAAAAGTAGTGCTTTGCTTTTCTGTTCGTTCATTGGAAACTATTCCTGTGCTGTACAGTGTGTTATATCACTTTTCAGTTTTCCTGTATTCCTAATTGAGCGAGCGACACACAGGTAATTTAGTTTTTAAAGTAGTGCTTTGCTTTTCTGTTCTTTCGTTCGAAACTTGTTCCTGTGCATTACAGTGCGTTATATCACTTTTCAGTTTTCCTGTATTCCTAATTGAGCGAGCGACACACAGGTAATTTAGTTTTTAAAGTAGTGCTTTGCTTTTCTGTTCTTTCGTTCGAAACTTGTTCCTGTGCTGTACAGTGCGTTATATCACTTTTCAGTTTTTCTGTATTCCTAATTGAGCGAGCGACACACATGTGATTTAGTTTACACAGTAGTGCTTTTTATGTTTACGTTCTTTCATTGGAAAGTTGTTCCTGTTAGGATCAAGTTAGGGTTAGGGTTAGGGTTAGGGTTAGGGTTAGGGTAGGGTTAGGGTTAGGGTTAGGGGTAGGGTTAGGATTAGGGTTAGGGTTAGGGTAGGGTTAGGGTTAGGGTTAGGGTTAGAGTTTGGGTTAGGGGGTTAGGGTTAGGGTTAGGGATATATCACTTTTCAGTTTTCCTGTTATAATAATTGAACAGGCGACACGTATGTGAATTAGTTTTCAAAGTTGTGCTTTGCGTTTCTCTTCTTTCAATGGAAACTTGTTTCTTTGCCGTACAGTTCGATATATCACTTTTCAGTTTTCCTGTACTCCTAATTGTGCGAGCTACACACATGTGATTCCATTTAAAAGTACTGCTTTGCTTTTCTGTTCTTTCGTTCGAAACTTGTTCCTGTGCTGTACAGTGCGTTATATCACTTTCCAGTTTTCCTGTTATAATAATTGAACAGGCGACACGTATGAGAATTAGTTAACAAAGTAGTGCTTTGCTTTTCTGTTCTTTCATTGGAAACTTGTTCCTGTGCTGTACAGTGCGTTATATCACTTTTCAGTTTTCCTGTTATAATAATTGAACAGGCGACACGTATGTGAATTAGTTTTCAAAGTTGTGCTTTGCCTTTCTGTTCTTTCAATGTAAACTAGTTTCTTTGCTGTGCAGTTCGATATATCACTTTTCAGTTTTCATGTATTCTAAATTGAGCGAGCGACACACATGTGATTCCGTTTAAAGGTAGTGCTTTGCTTTTCTGTTCTTTCATTGGAAACTTGTTCCTGTGCTGTACAGTGTGATATATCACTTTTCAGTTTTCCTGTATTCCTAATTGAGCGAGCGACACACATGTGATTTAGTTTACACAGTAGTGCTTTTTACGTTTATGTTCTTTCATTGGAAACTTGTTCCTATTAGGAACAAGTTAGGGTTAGGGTTGGGGTTAGGGTTAGGGTTAGGGTTTAGGGTTAGGGTTAGTGTTAGGGTTAGGGTTAGAGTTAAGGTTAGACGGTTAGGGTTAGGGTTATATCACTTTTCAGTTTTCCTGTTTTAATAATTGAACAGGCGACACGTATTTGAATTAGTTTTCAAAGTTGTGCTTTGCGTATCTGTTCTTTCAAGGGAAACTTGTTTCTTTGCCGTACAGTTCGATATATCACTTTTCAGTTTTCCTGTACTCCTAATTGTGCGAGCGACACACATGTGATTCCATTTAAAAGTACTGCTTTGCTTTTCTGTTCTTTCGTTCGAAACTTGTTCCTGTGCTGTACAGTGCGTTATATCACTTTCCAGTTTTCCTGTTATAATAATTGAACAGGCGACACGTATGAGAATTAGTTAACAAAGTAGTGCTTTGCTTTTCTGTTCTTTCATTGGAAACTTGTTCCTGTGCAGTACAGTGCGTTATATCACTTTTCAGTTTTCCTGTTATAATAATTGAACAGGCGACACGTATGTGAATTAGTTTTCAAAGTTGTGCTTTGCGTTTCTGTTCTTTCAATGGAAACTTGTTTCTTTGCTGTGCAGTTCGATATATCACTTTTCAGTTTTCCTGTATTCTAAATTGAGCGAGCTACACACATGTGATTCCGTTTAAAGGTAGTGCTTTGCTTTTCTGTTCTTTCTTTGGAAACTTGTTCCTGTGCTGTACAGTGTGATATATCACTTTTCAGTTTTCCTGTATTCCTAATTGAGAGTGTGTCACACATGTGTTAGTTTACACAGTAGTGCTTTTTACGTTTACGTTCTTTCATTGGAAACTTGTTCCTATAGGAACAAGTTAGGGTTAGGGTTAGCGTTATGGTTAGGGTAGGGTTAGGGTTAGGGTTAGGGTTAGGGTTAGGGTTAGGATTAGGGTTAGGGTTAGGGTTAGGGTAGGGTTAGGGTTAGGGTTAGGGTTAGATTTAGGGTTAGGGGGTTAGGGTTAGGGTTAGGGTTATATCACTTTTCAGTTTTCCTGTTATAATAATTGAACAGGCGACACGTATGTGAATTAGTTTTCAAAGTTGTGCTTTGCGTTTCTCTTCTTTCAATGGAAACTTGTTTCTTTGCCGTACAGTTCGATATATCACTTTTCAGTTTTCCTGTACTCCTAATTGTGCGAGCGACACACATATCATTCCATTTAAAAGTACTGCTTTGCTTTTCTGTTCTTTCGTTCGAAACTTGTTCCTGTGCTGTACAGTGCGTTATATCACTTTTCAGTTTTCCTGTTATAATAATTGAACAGGCGACACGTATGAAAATTAGTTAACAAAGTAGTGCTTTGCTTTTCTGTTCTTTCATTGGAAACTTGTTCCTGTGTTGTACAGTGCGTTATATCACTTTTCAGTTTTCCTGTTATAATAATTGAACAGGCGACACGTATGAGAATTAGTTAACAAAGTAGTGCTTTGCTTTTCTGTTCTTTCATTGGAAACTTGTTCCTGTGCTGTACAGTGTGTTATATCACTTTTAAGTTTTACTGTATTTCTAATTGAGCGAGCGACACACAGGTAATTTAGTTTTTAAAGTCGTGCTTTGCTTTTCTTTTCTTTTGTTCGAAACTTGTTCCTGAGCTATACAGTGCGCTATATCACTTTTCAGTTTTCCTGTATTCCTAATTGAGCGAGCGACACACAGGTAATTTAGTTTTTAATGTTGTGCTTTGCTTTTCTGTTCTTTCGTTCGAAACTTGTTCCTGTGCGGTACAGTGCGTTATATCACTTTTCAGTTTTCCTGTATTCCTAATTGAGCGAGCGACACACATCTGATTCGGTTTAAAGTTAGTGCTTTGCTTTTCTGTTCTTTCGTTGGAAACTTGTTCCTGTGCTGTACAGTGTGATATATCACTTTTCAGTTTTCCTGTATTCCTAATTGAGCGAGTGACACACATGTGATTTAGTTTACACAGTAGTGCTTTTTACGTTTACGTTCTTTCATTGGAAACTTGTTCCTGTTAGGAACAAGTTAGGGTTAAGGTTAGGGTTAGGGTTAGGGTTAGGGTTAGGGTTAGAGTTAGGGTTAGGGTAGGGTTAGGGTTACGGTTAGGTTAGGGTTAGGGTTAGGGTTAGGGTTTAGGGTTAGGGTTATATCAATTTTCAATTTTCCTGTTATAATAATTGAACAGGCGACACGTATGTGAATTAATTAACAAAGTAGTGCTTTGCTTTTCTGTTCTTTCGTTGGAAACTTGTTCCTGTGCTATACAGTGTGATATATCACTTTTCAGTTTTCCTGAATTCCTAATTGAGCGAGCGACACACATGTGATTTAGTTTTTAAAGTGGTGTTTTACTTTTCTGTTCTTTCGTTCGAAACTTGTTCCTGTGCTGTACAGTGCGTTATATCAATTTTCCGTTTTCCTCTTATAATAATTGAACAGGCGACACGTATGAGAATTAGTTAACAAAGTAGTGCTTTGCTTTTCTGTTCTTTCATTGGAAACTTGTTCCTGTGCTGTACAGTGCGTTATATCACTTTTCAGTTTTCCTGTTATAATAATTGAACAGGCGACACGTTTGTGTATTAGTTTTCAAAGTTGTGCTTTGCGTTTCTGTTCTTTCAATGGAAACTTGTTTCTTTGCTGTACAGTTTGATATATCACTTTTCAGTTTTCCTATATTCTAAATTGAGCGAGCGACACACATGTGATTCCGTTTAAAGGTAGTGCTTTGCTTCTCTGTTCTTTCGTTGGAAACTTGTTCCTGTGCTGTACAGTGTGTTATATCACTTTTCAGTTTTCCTGTATTCCTAATTGAGCGAGCGACACACATGTGATTCCGTTTAAAGGTAGTGCTTTCCTTTTCTGTTCTTTCGTGGGAAAATTGTTCCTGTGCTGTACAGTGTGATATTTCACTTTTCAGTTTTCCTGTATTCCTAATTGAGCGAGCGACACACATGTGATTTAGTTTTTAAAGTGGTGCTTTACTTTTCTGTTCTTTCGTTCGAAACTTGTTCCTGTGCTGTACAGTGCGTTATATCATTTTTCAGTTTTCCTGTTATAATAATTGAACAGGCGACACATATGTGAATTAGTTAACAACGTAGTGCTTTGCTTTTCTGTTCTTTCCTTGGAAACTTGTTCCTGTGCTGTACAGTGTGTTATATCACTTTTCACTTTTCCTGTATTCCTAATTGAGCGAGCAACACACAGGAAATTTAGTTTTTAAAGTAGTGCTTTGCTTTTCTGTTCTTTCGTTCGAAACTTGTTCCTGTGCTGTACAGTGCGTTATATCACTTTTCAGTTTTCCTGTATTCCTAATTGAGCGAGCGACACACATGTGATTCGGTTTAAAGTTAGTGCTTTGCTTTTCTGTTCTTTCGTTGGAAACTTGTTCCTCTGCTGTACAGTGTGATATATCACTTTTCAGTTTTCCTGTATTCCTAATTGAGCGAGCGACACACATGTGATTTAGATTACACAGTAGTGCTTTTTACTTTTACGTTCTTTCATTGGAAACTTGTTCCTGTTAGGAACAAGTTAAGGTTAGGGTTAGGGTTAGGGTTAGTGTTAGACTTAGGGTTAGGGTAGGGTTAGGGTTAGGGTTCGGGTTACGGTTAGGGTTAGGGTTAGGGTTTAGGGTTAGGGTTAGTGTTAGGGTTAGGGTTAGAGTTAAGGTTAGGCGGTTAGGATTAGGGTTATATCACTTTTCAGTTTTCCTGTTATAATAATTGAACAGGCGACACGTATGAGAATTAGTTAACAAAGTAGTGCTTTGCTTTTCTGTTCTTTCATTGGAAAATTGTTCCTGTGCTGTACAGTGCGTTATATCACTTTTCAGTTTTCCTGTTATAATAATTGAACAGGCGACACGTATGTGAATTAGTTTTCAAAGTTGTGCTTTGCGTTTCTGTTCTTTCAATGGAAACTTGTTTCTTTGCTGTACAGTTCAATATATCACTTTTCAGTTTTCCTGTATTCTAAATTGAGCGAGCGACACACATGTGATTCAGTTTAAAGGTAGTGCTTTGCCCGTCTGTTCTTTCGTTGGAAACTTGTTCCTGTGCTGTACAGTGTGATATATCACTTTTCAGTTTTCCTGAATTCCTAATTGAGCGAGCGACACACATGTGATTTAGTTTTTAAAGTGGTGTTTTACTTTTCTGTTCTTTCGTTCGAAACTTGTTCCTGTGCTGTACAGTGCGTTATATCAATTTTCCGTTTTCCTCTTATAATAATTGAACAGGCGACACGTATGAGAATTAGTTAACAAAGTAGTGCTTTGCTTTTCTGTTCTTTCATTGGAAACTTGTTCCTGTGCTGTACAGTGCGTTATATCACTTTTCAGTTTTCCTGTTATAATAATTGAACAGGCGACACGTATGTGAATTAGTTTTCAAAGTTGTGCTTTGCGTTTCTGTTCTTTCAATGGAAACTTGTTTCTTTGCTGTGCAGTTCGATATATCACTTTTCAGTTTTCCTGTATTCTAAATTGAGCGAGCGACACACATGTGATTCCGTTTAAAGGTAGTGCTTTGCTTTTCTGTTCTTTCGTTGGAAACTTGTTCCTGTGCTGTACAGTGTGATATATCACTTTTCAGTTTTCCTGTATTCCTAATTGAGAGTGCGTCACACATGTGTTAGTTTACACAGTAGTGCTTTTTACGTTTACGTTCTTTCATTGGAAACTTGTTCCTATTAGGAACAAGTTAGGGTTAGGGTTAGGGTTAGGGTTAGGGTTAGGGTAGGGTTAGGGTTAGGGTTAGGTTTAGGGTTAGGATTAGGGTTTAGGGTTAGGGTTAGTGTTAGGGTTAGGGTTAGAGTTAAGGTTAGGCGGTTAGTGTTAGGGTTATATCACTTTTCAGTTTTCCTGTTATAATAATTGAACAGGCGACACGTATGTGAATTAGTTTTCAAAGTTGTGCTTTGCGTTTCTGTTCTTTCAATGGAAACTTGTTTCTTTGCCGTACAGTTCGATATATCACTTTTCAGTTTTCCTGTATTCCTAATTGAGCGAGCGACACTATTTTGATTTAGTTTTTAAAGTGGTGCTTTGCTTTTCTGTTCTTTCTTTCGAAAATTGTTCCTGTGCTGCACAGTGCGTTATATCATTTTTCAGTTTTCCTGTATTCCTAATTGAGCGAGCGACACACATGTGATTCGGTTTAAAGTTAGTGCTTTGCTTTTCTGTTCTTTCGTTGGAAACTTGTTCCTCTGCTGTACAGTGTGATATATCACTTTTCAGTTTTCCTGTATTCCTAAATGAGCGAGCGACACACTTGTGATTTAGTTTTTAAAGTAGTGCTTTGCTTTTCTGTTCTTTCGTTTGAAACTTGTTCCTGTGCTGTACAGTGTGATATATCACTTTTCAGTTTACCTGTACTCCTAATTGAGCGAGCGACTCATATGTGATTTAGTTTTTAAAGTGGTGCTTTACTTTTCTGTTCTTTGGTTCGAAACTTGTTCCTGTGCTGTACAGTGCGTTATATCACTTTTCAGTTTTCCTGTTATAATAATTGAACAGGCGACACGTATGTGAATTAGTTAACAAAGTAGTGCTTTGCTTTTCTGTTCTTTCATTGGAAACTTGTTCCTGTGCTGTACAGTGCATTATATCACTTTTCAGTTTTCCTGTATTCCTAATTGAGCGAGCGACACACATGTGATTCCGTTTAAAGGTAGTGCTTTCCTTTTCTGTTCTTTCGTTGGAAAATTGTTCCTTTGCTTTACAGTGTGATATTTCACTTTTCAGTTTCCCTGTATTCCTAATTGAGCGAGCGACACACATGTGATTTCGTTTTTAAAGTGGTGCTTTACTTTTCTGTTCCTTCGTTCGAAACTTCTTCCTGTGCTGTACAGTGCGTTATATCACTTTTCAGTTTTCCTGTTATAAGAATTGGACAGGCGACACGTATGTGAATTATTTAACAAAGTAGTGCTTTGCTTTTCTGTTCTTTCATTGGAAACTTGTTCCTGTGCTGTACAGTGTGTTATATCACTTTTCAGTTTTCCTGTATTCGTAATTGAGCGAGCGACACACATGTGATTCGGTTTAAAGTTAGTGCTTAGCTTTTCTGTTCTTTCGTTGGAAACTTGTTCCTGCGCTGTACAGTGTGATATATCACTTTTTAGTTTTCCTGTATTCCTAATTGAGCGAGCGACACACATGTGATTTAGTTTACACAATAGTGCTTTTTACGTTTACGTTCTTTCATTGGAAACTTGTTCCTGTTAGGAACAAGTTAGGGTTAGGGTTAGGATTAGGGTTAGGGTTTAGGGTTAGGGTTAGTGTTAGAGTTAGGGTTAGAGTTAAGGTTAGGCGGTTAGGGTTAGGGTTATATCACTTTTCAATTTTCCTGTTATAATAATTTAACAGGCGACACGTATGTGAATTAGTTTTCAAAGTTGTGCTTTGCGTTTCTGTTCTTTCAATGGAAACTTGTTTCTTTGCCGTACAGTTCGATATATCACTTTTCAGTTTTCCTGTATTCCTAATTGAGCGAGCAACACTCATTTGATTTAGTTTTTAAAGTGGTGCTTTGCTTTTCTCTTCTTTCATTCGAAAATTGTTCCTGTGCTGTAGAGTGCGTTATATCACTTTTCAGTTTTCCTGTATTCCTAATTGAGCGAGCGACACACATGTGATTTAGTATTTAAAGTAGTGCTTTGCTTTTCTGGTCTTTCGTTTGAAACTTGTTCCTGTGCTGTACTGTTTGATATATCACTTTTCAGTTTTCCTGTACTCCTAATTGAACGAGCGACACACATGTGATTTAGTTTTTAAAGTGGTGCTTTAAATTTCTGTTCTTTCGTTCGAAACTTGTTCCTGTGCTGTACAGTGCGTTATATCAATTTTCAATTTTCCTGTTATAATAATTGAATAGGAGACACGTATGAGAATTAGTTAACAAAGTAGTGCTTTGCTTTTCTGTTCTTTCATTGGAAACTTTTTCCTGTGCTGTACAGTGTTTTATATCACTTTTCAGTTTTCCTGTATTCCTAATTGAGGGAGCGACACACATGTGATTCCGTTTAAAGGTACTGCTTTCCTTTTCTGTTCTTTCGTTGGAAAATTGTTCCTGTGCTGTACAGTGTGATATTTCACCTTTCAGTTTTCCTGTATTCCTAATTGAGCGAGCGACACACATGTGATTCGGTTTAAAGGTAGTGCTTTGCTTTTCTGTTCTTTCGTTGGAAACTTGTTCCTGTGCTGTACAGTGTGATATATCACTTTTCAGTTTTCCTGTATTCCTAATTGAGCGAGCGACACACATGTGATTTAGTTTACACAGTAGTGCTTTTTACGTTTATGTTCTTTCATTGGAAACTTGTTCCTGTAGGAACAAGTTAGGGTTAGGGTTAGGGTTAGGGTAGGGTTAGGGTTAGTGCTAGGGTTAGGGTTAGAGTTAAGGTTAGGGGGTTAGGATTAGGGTTATATCACTTTTCAGTTTTCCTGTTATAATAATTGAACAGGCGACACGTATGTGAATTAGTTTTCAAAGTTGTGCTTTGCGTTTCTCTTCTTTCAATGGAAACTTGTTTCTTTGCCGTACAGTTCGATATATCACTTTTCAGTTTTCCTGTACTCCTAATTGTGCGAACGACACACATGTGATTCCATTTAAAAGTACTGCTTTGCTTTTCTGTTCTTTCGTTCGAAACTTGTTCCTGTGCTGTACAGTGCGTTATATCACTTTTCAGTTTTCCTGTTATAAAAACTGAACAGGCGATACGTATGTGAATTAGTTTTCAAAGTTGTGCTTTGCGTTTCTGTTCTTTCAATGGAAACTTGTTTCTTTGCTGTGCAGTTCGATATATCACTTTTCAGTTTTCCTGTATTGTAAATTGAGCGAGCGACACACATGTGATTCCGTTTAAAGGTAGTGCTTTGCTTTTCTGTTCTTTCGTTGGAAACATGTTCCTGTGCTGTACAGTGTGATATATCACTTTTCAGTTTTCCTGTATTCCTAATTGAGCGAGCGACACTATTTTGATTTAGTTTTTAAAGTGGTGCTTTGCTTTTCTGTTCTTTCTTTCGAAAATTGTTCCTGTGCTGTACAGTGCGTTATATCACTTTTCAGTTTTCCTGTATTCCTAATTGAGCGAGCGACACACATGTGATTCGGTTTAAAGGTAGTGCTTTCCTTTTCTGTTCTTTCGTTGGAAAATTGTTCCTGTGCTGTACAGCGCGTTATATCACTTTCCAGTTTTCCTGTTATAATAATTGAACAGGCGACACGTATGAGAATTAGTTAACAAAGTAGTTCTTTGCTTTTCTGTTCTTTCATTGGAAACTTGTTCCTGTGCTGTACAGTGCGTTATATCACTTTTCAGTTTTCCTGTTATAATAATTGAACAGGCGACACGTATGTGAATTAGTTTTTAAAGTTGTGCTTTGCGTTTCTGTTCTTTTATTGGAAACTATTCCTGTGCTGTACAGTGTGTTATATCACTTTTCAGTTTTCCTGTATTCCTAATTGAGCGAGCGACACACAGGTAATTTAATTTTTAAAGTAGTGCTTTGCTTTTCTGTTCTTTCCTTCGAAACTTGTTCCTGTGCTGTACAGTGCGTTATATCACTTTTCAGTTTTTCTGTATTCCTAATTGAGCGAGCGACACACATGTGATTCGGTTTAAAGTTAGTTCTTTGCTTTTCTGTTCTTTCCTTGGAAACTTGTTCCTGTGCTGTACAGTATGATATATCACTTTTCAGTTTTCCTGTATTCCTAATTGAGCGAGCGAAACATATGTGATTTAGTTTACACAGTAGTGCTTTTTATGTTTACGTTCTTTCATTGGAAACTTGTTCCTGTTAGGATCAAGTTAGGGTTAGGGTTAGGGTTAGGGTTAGGGTAGGGTTAGGGTTAGGGTTAGGGTTGGGGTTAGGGTAGGGTTAGGGTTAGGGTTAGGGTTAGAGTTAGGGTTAGGGGGTTAGGGTTAGGGTTAGGGTTATATCACTTTTCAGTTTTCCTGTTATAATAATTGAACAGGCGACACGTATGTGAATTAGTTTTCAAAGTTGTGCTTTGCGTTTCTGTTCTTTCAATGGACACTTGTTTCTTTGCCGTACAGTTCGATATATAACTTTTCAGTTTTCCTGTATTCCTAATTGAGCGAGCGACACTATTTTGATTTAGTTTTTAAAGTGGTGCTTTGCTTTTCTGTTCTTTCTTTCGAAAATTATTCCTGCGCTGTACAGTGCGTTATATCACTTTTCAGTTTTCTTGTATTCCTAATTGAGCAAGCGACACACATGTGATTCGGTTTAAAGTTAGTGCTTTGCTTTCCTGTTCTTTCGTTGGAAACTTGTCCCTGTGCTGTACAGTGTGATATATCACTTTTCAGTTTTCCTGTATTCCTAATTGAGCGAGCGATACACATGTGATTCCGTTTAAAGGTAGTGCTTTCCTTTTCTGTTCTTTCGTTGGAAAATTGTTCCTGTGCTGTACAGTGTGATATTTCACGTTTCAGTTTTCCTTTATTCCTAATTGAGCGAGCGACACACATGTGATTTAGTTTTTAAAGTGGGGCTTTACTTTTCTGTTCTTTCGTTCAAAACTTGTTTTTGTGCGGTACAGTGCGTTATATCGCTATTCAGTTTTCCTGTTATAATAATTGAACAGGCGACACGTATGAGAATTATTTAACAAAGTAGTGCTTTGCTTTTCTGTTCTTTCATTGGAAACTTGTTCCTGTGCTGTACAGTGCTTTATATCACTTTTCAGTTTTCCTGTTATAATAATTGAACAGGCGACACGTATGTGAATTAGTTTTCAAAGTTGTGCTTTGCGTTTCTGTTCTTTCATTGGAAACTATTCCTGTGCTGTACAGTGTGTTATATCACTTTTCAGTTTTCCTGTATTCCTAATTGAGCGAGCGACACACAGGTAATTTAGTTTTTAAAGTAGTGCTTTGCCTTTCTGTTCTTTCGTTCGAAACTTGTTCCTGTGCTGTACAGTGCGTTATATCACTTTTCAGTTTTTCTGTTTTCCTAATTGGCGAGCGACACACATGTGATTCGGTTTAAAGTTAGTGCTTTGCTTTTCTGTTCTTTCCTTGGAAACTTGTTCCTGTGCTGTACAGTGTGATATATCACTTTTCAGTTTTCCTGTATTCCTAATTGAGCGAGCGACACATATGTGATTTAGTTTACACAGTAGTGCTTTTTATGTTTACGTTCTTTCATTGGAAACTTGTTCCTGTTAGGATCAAGTTAGGGTTAGGTTTAGGGTTAGGGTTAGGGTAGGGTTAGGGTTAGGGTTAGGGTAGGGTTAGGGTTAGGGTTAGGGTTAGAGTTAGGGTTATGGGGTTAGGGTTAGGGTTATATCACTTTTCAGTTTTCCTGTTATAATAATTGAACAGGCGACACGTATGTGAATTAGTTTTCAAAGTTGTGCTTTGCGTTTCTCTTCTTTCAATGGAAACTTGTTTCTTTGCCGTACAGTTCGATATATCACTTTTCAGTTTTCCTGTACTCCTAATTGTGCGAGCGACACACATGTGATTCCATTTAAAAGTACTGCTTTGCTTTTCTGTTCTTTCGTTCGAAACTTGTTCCTGTGCTGTACAGTGCGTTATATCACTTTCCAGTTTTCCTGTTATAATAATTGAACAGGCGACACGTATGAGAATTAGTTAACAAAGTAGTGCTTTGCTTTTCTGATCTTTCATTGGAAACTTGTTCCTGTGCTGTACAGTGCGTTATATCACTTTTCAGTTTTCCTGTTATAATAATTGAACAGGCGACACGTATGTGAATTAGTTTTCAAAGTTGTGCTTTGCCTTTCTGTTCTTTCAATGTAAACTAGTTTCTTTGCTGTGCAGTTCGATATATCACTTTTCAGTTTTCATGTATTCTAAATTGAGCGGGCGACACACATGTGATTCCGTTTAAAGGTAGTGCTTTGCTTTTCTGTTCTTTCATTGGAAACTTGTTCCTGTGCTGTACAGTGTGATATATCACTTTTCAGTTTTCCTGTATTCCTAATTGAGAGTGCGTCACACATGTGATTTAGTTTACACAGTAGTGCTTTTTACGTTTACGTTCTTTCATTGGAAACTTGTTCCTATTAGGAACAAGTTAGGGTTAGGGTTAGGGTTAGGGTTAGGTTTAGGGTTAGGGTTAGGGTTAGGGTAGGGTTAGGGTTAGGGTTAGGGTTAGGGTTTAGGGTTAGGGTTAGGGTTAGGGTTAGGGTTAGGGTTAGAGTTAAGGTTAGGCGGTTAGGGTTAGGGTTATATCACTTTTCAGTTTTCCTGTTATAATAATTGAACAGGCGACACGTATGTGAATTAGTTTTCAAAGTTGCGCTTTGCGTTTCTGTTCTTTCAATGGAAACTTGTTTCTTTGCCGTACAGTTCGATATAACACTTTTCAGTTTTCCTTTATTCCTAATTGAGCGAGCGACACTATTTTGATTTAATTTTTAAAGTGGTGCTTTGCTTTTCTGTTCTTTCTTTCGAAAATTGTTCCTGTGCTGTACAGTGCGTTATATCACTTTTCAGTTTTCCTGTATTCCTAATTGAGCGAGCGACACACATGTGATTCGGTTTAAAGGTAGTGCTTTCCTTTTCTGTTCTTTCGTTGGAAAATTGTTCCTGTGCTGTACAGTGTGATATTTCACTTTTCAGTTTTCCTGTATTCTTAAATGCGCGAGTGAAACACATGTGATTTAGTTTTTAAAGTGGTGCTTTACTTTTCTGTTCTTTCGTTCGAAACTTGTTCCTGTGCTGTACAGTGCGTTATATCACTTTTCAGTTTTTCTGTTATAATAATTGAACAGGCGACACGTATGTGAATTAGTTAACAAAGTAGTGCTTTGCTTTTCTGTTCTTTCATTGGAAACTATTCCTGTGCTGTACAGTTCGATATAACACTTTTCAGTTTTCCTGTATTCCTAATTGAGCGAGCGACACACAGGTAATTTAGTTTTTAAAGTAGTGCTTTGCTTTTCTGTTCTTTCGTTCGAAACTTGTTCCTGTGCTGTACAGTGCGTTATATCACTTTTCAGTTTTTCTGTATTCCTAATTGAGCGAGCGACACACATGTGATTCGGTTTAAAGTTAGTGCT